>NC_056729.1:1113624816-1113653533 GCF_019279795.1 Protopterus annectens | reverse complement strand
TTTTGAATGTATTTCCACAAGATGATTGCTTTGAAATGTTACCTTTAGCCAGTTAGTTCTTGGACAAATGATCTCCTGGGACACATACACACACACTTACTTGGCAACACTGAGAGTAGAACCCCTGCCTAGGTACTTATTGCTACTAGTGTGTTTGGCTGTAATTGCACACACCACAGAGCTTTTAGGGTGAGGTGCGTCCTGAGTTTCCTGTTAAATGAAGAACATCACCAGGCCTTGTACAGTATTGTAATGGGGGATGTACTGGGTGTTAATGAACAATGCATAGTATGACATACTGTCATATACACATTGACAAACACATACAGTCATAGACACATTTGACAGACCTGGGTTTAGCAGTGCTAACTACCTTGTCAGTGAGTCCATTCTGTTACAGAGATTTTGCACACAGCACAAGCATCATTGGGCTGAATAGTGTAATCAGTTACCTGTATGGTTGATGGTGACAGTGGTCCTCATACAGTGGACCTTGGGACATGTACTGGGGTACCATTGTGTAAAGACAGTATACCCAGCACCCACACCCCACCTTGGATATTGTACTCACTGAAACCCATGATAATGCTCTGACATACCCACAATCACACAATGACCAGGACTGCAATACAATCTCTTGTCTACCTAATCAGTGCTACTACAGGGATATGCATTTATTGCACATGCCACAAGTATAGTAGGGTGAGGGTTTGACATGGCTCAAATGTCAGCAACATCACTATCACTTATAATATATGGCAAGGTTTATTGTATTTGGAGAATGTGGCCTCAGAATGCTGTTTCCTACAAATATGCACACTCACACACATACACACATTTGCCAGGGCTCAGAGGGTAACCCATGCCTATCTACCCATTTGTAGAACAGTGTTATGCTGGTACTGCAAGCTCCAGGTAGCCCACAGGGTGAAGAGTGTAACAAGGAGCATTTAACATCAATTACAGTAGCAGCCATTTCTAATTATGGCAATGGAGAGTGTAGTAGGTGAGAAGGCCCTCAGAGTATTGTCAACTACAAGTTTACAAACACATAGAAACTGTTATTCTCAGTAATGCACACTGACACACTTGTCAGTACCAGAGTCCATAGGTGCAGGTGTTCCTAGGTGTGTACCAGACTAATGTCCATGGAGTGCTGAGAAAAGTAGGGCATGTGGGTACACTGGTATCATGCCACCTGACATTTGTCAGCAGGCCACCTATCAACCAATGCCACTTGAGTAATCCCCAGGGTGACAGTTAAATTCAACATCCAATCATCTTGTTTTCTCTTGCAGAGGGCCAGTGAGGTGTTCCAATTGACATGTATGCAACATATATTACATAACATGGCCAGTGTCTGGGTTAGAGACCTGTACCCAAGCATGTTCTCTTGACTGTGGTAGTCTGGTTGAGGTATCCATGGCATGTGGTGTATACAGGGTGGGGTTTCCTAGCAGTGGCATTCATAACACAGCTTGGTAGACATGTTAGTGTCAGTCAATCATAGATTGCCTGTAAGCAGCCAAGATGGATACCTGACATCTGCACATTTGTACAGAGGAGAGACAGAAATTAGCTAGCCAACAGGTTATGCATTAGGATGAATGTTTTGACAGATGTCTGACACTGATATGTATGCCATTACTACATGACAGCAGCCCACAATGAAATGTCCTAAGCACATAGTAGTCTACAATTAATATCCACATATCAGATCAATATCCAACAGGAGATACTTAACATACAGCTCACACACCAAGAACACGATAGTCAGTACAGCTTTGCAGGGAGGGGTGTATGGTTCCAGTACTACAATTTGCAATCTACTCTTACTTGAAAAAGCACTGTTAAAAGTAGTAATGTAATGATACAATACATGCAAGTGTGACTGCATATAACTGGGGATCACTTCTGTGGCTCTGCTCGACAGTGGCACAGGAAAATAATTTTCTTGGGTGGCAAAAGCCAAGGTACCTTTTTGGCTGGGCTTGTATAGGCCCTAGGGCCAATAGCCTAGTACCTACCTATACTACCCATGTATGAAACACATACAAAGAGAAAAGATTGTGGTACTAGCCATGTATACTCAGGTGTCCCACACAGTATACTCACACCCCTTGCTATTGTAATGACAGCACATAGAAGCATGTTATGTACATGGAATTAAATACACTTATTATAGATGTCATTACCCTGCTATTTTATCAAACTGGAATGTGATCACTGGTTACCAGGGCTGAGCTATGCTTAGCAGTTGTAAGCATTGCTTAAATGTAAATGCTAAGCGGATTTGTGCACTGGTAAACAAAGCCTACATGGTGTAAGTGCCTTTTCATTAAACCATACATTAGCACCACTTACTGTTGTGCAAACCCATGCAAACCCACTTAAAGCTGCTCAAAACTGCCTTAACCACTCTGTACCCAACAGTCATTGTTTTGCCTAGCAACAAAATAAACAGTCCTTGCAAGTCTTGAACCCAGGACCCTGTACACTACAGTCACAGCAGTTAACCACTAAGCCATCTGAGCTGTAAAGATGTCTATTGTTTATTCAAATATATCATTCAGTACACATACTGAATAGTAGTGAACAACTGCTTAGACTACTACAATTGTTTAGTACTTGTAAGCGAAAATAGTGTTGAATCAGTCATGTTTTTATATCTAAATATACACATATCAGATAAATATGGTGGGATACATCTGGGAAGGTATATACAGCACTCATGTTTACACATAACAAGGATATGGATATATATATATATATATATATATATATATATATATATATATATATATATATGTAGATATATGTATACATGTACATACATGCATATATATTTATATATATATATATATATATATATATATATATATATATATATATATATATATATATATAACATATGCCCATTACATGTAGTGGAGTCATACTTCAGCCCCATAAGTCACAACCTCTTAGTGCAAGGTAATGTATTGTAAGTATTGCAGGTATAAACCTAGAATGTTGCTACAGTAACAGGGGTTGTGTCAACAGACATGTTGTGTAGGAAGTCACTTCTGATACTGACATGTATGCCATCAGTTACTGACAGACATCATAAAATCATCATAGTGAAATACCACACAAATCACAGTAATAATCCTGTGGAATACAGCAGAAATGTGAATAATAAATGTGGACAGTCTGAAACAATCTGGTTAGTCCAGAGGTATGCACAGAACTCCTTAGTCCAAGACATGTGGCCCACGTCTGACAAAGGGGATGTTTACAGCCATGAAAATGGGGATATCACACCAATACTGGAATAGATAAGCTCACATAGCTGATGCAATCACACCCTCCTGTCTATCCTAACATATTAACCGGAGGAGCAGAGGTCCCAAGCCCACATACTTCCTACTAGTTTGTAACATACATCTTCACAGCATCCTACTGCTTTTTCAGAAATACACAACACATATGGTGGCCAGGCAACAGTACATCTGACAAATATCTGGACATAACATCACACTAGGTAAATACACTGAGGTGTTAGGTATGTCACAAAGCACTCTGTAAATTACAGACAGACTGCCACAACACTGACCCAAGCTTCCTATGGGGGAATACACATGTACTTGCAAATATAGCAAGCACTACAGGCATGTAACAGCATGGAGTAACAAGACACCAGTGTGAAAGTGCATACCCACAACCAATGTCAACACGGTCACAGTCACATTATGGAAAGCCTAATTAATAGTACAGTATATGGACTGTGTGAAGAAAACCATCCTCATATTTGCCACTCACACACTAACCCTACATATACTGGCCCAATTCACTGTGTAGTCTGATGCCTGACTGTGGTATGAGACATGTCTCAGCCTGGCCCCACAAACATATACATGATAGGGTACCAGAAACTGGAGCAGCATGCAACGTCAGATAGAACAGGACCAAGAACACTGACATTTACCACAGTCTGTACAAAGGCCAAGTAACATATTCACAATACCTGCTACACAATACTGACACTCTGTCAACAATCACCATAAGTACACAGACCTCACTACTGTACAGACTACAACAGAATGTCCAGGTTTTGTCTTCAAATATAAGGCCTAGTATACATAAATGTCTAGCAGTTTGATATATCACTGGCTTGTTATTAGGAATGATGTCAGTAAATAATGATATACTGTACATATGCACCTCTTACTGTATGACATATGGACAGAGGGTGACAGACGTGGGAGACAGAGACACAAACACAGGGTCAGTATTGACATATTGCTGTGATAAACTGAAAAAAATGTTTGGTGTAGCAGAGTTTGTTGTGACATATCTCTTCTGAGGGATATGAAGTCAGTAACACACATGGATATCACCATGTACTGACTGCAATCATCAGAGTATGCTGCTGAATTTCTAAAGATAGAAAATGTGTGAGTAACACACCACATCTAAGACTCAAAACTATGGTCAGTCTGCAGATAGCCCTACAGGTGAGAGTTTCCTCAACCACATAACACTGTCATGCCAGATTTTAAATCATGTAGAACAGCCATATCCACACAAACCCTGTTAAACCAACATTACTTCAAATGTAAAACAGCAATACTTACATTCTGTCCCCATGTCTGGAACATCCCCCTCCTGTTTGTTGGCCTGTCTCCACAGTGTATGTTGTAAGAGGTATTTCCAACTACCCTCTGTGATGCTGTTTGTCAGACACCCACATGAAGTCCTGCTCACAGTGAAGGAAATGGGCCAACAGTCACATGAAGTGCTTAGTTATAAGAGTGTGTTTCCATGCAATTGGCTATAGGAATGATACCACAGCTGTTCCACATGCAGTTAGCAATTGGGGGACTCCAATTCATGCACAGGCCATCATCTGATCATAAGCATTACCTACAAAAGTCAAGCTGCTGCCTATGCAAAACAGGTGTGCTTTTCCACATCTACCAGACAGAGAGAGAGAGAGAGAGACAGAGACAGAGAGAAAGTAATAAAGGAAGGATGTAAGAGCCAAATGTCTTTGTATATGATCCGTGAGTGGAGAGTATTGTCTGTGTATTATAACGGTTGCCTATATTGTTTATTAATCCATACTGTCACATAGTAATTGCACATGGCTGTACACATTTATGGCTGTGGATTGTCTACAACAACCTCTACAGTGTTTGAAAACTGTTGGCCTTGTAATGTGGACATTGGGACATATAGATCCTCAATATAATGATGTAGCAAAATCCACACTGTAATGGATCCTGTCATTACACAATCACCCCAACACCCACACAGGATACTGATGACACACACTTACCGTTATTGAGTTTCAAACCCCTACCTGACTATGTATTGCTTTTACAGTGTTACGCAGTTACTGCACACACCACAGAGCTTACATATTGGAAAGCTGGACAAAGGTATCTTTGAAGGTGACTGATAGCAGCAGTGCTAAAGGAGAGGTAAGGGAACTGTAGTAAATGTGAATCTCCACAAAATCAGGTATCAACAAAGACATACACACTCCCTCACAGAAACACACACATTATCACAGTTGGCATGATCAGGATTAGAACTCTTACTTAACTAGTTTACTACACTACAGTATTACACAATTATCACAAGCACCACAGAACTTATAGGGCTGAAGCATGGCCAAAGGGTTATTTCAAGGTGACTGACATCAGCAGGCATGCTAAAGTAGGGCAATGGGAGGTGTAGTGAGTGTGGATGGCTTCAAAATCATTCATCTCCACACAGACACACAAACACACACACATACACACACACACACTTGCCAGTACTGAGATCCATAGGTTCATTGTTTCATCCGTATGTAGTAGGTGAATGGGCCTGAAGGCTGTACAAGGCTAGGCCAAGGGAATACCTTGGTATCAGGCCACATGACAATAGTTCTCAGTGTGGCTCAGGGCTGTAGTCCCTGGAGTGGTCCCCAGGGGTGGGTATTGTATTCACCATCCTCTCATCTGGGTTACTATTGTGGGTGGCCATTGATGTGCACTATTTCCCATGTATGTGATTTATATTCCATAACATGGACAGTGTCTGGGTTGTGCACATGTCCCACACGCATGTTCTTTGACGTGTTGAATTGTACTTAAGGTCTCTGGGGCATGTTGTGTGGACAGATTGTTATCTTCTGATGTAGCATTCCTGACCTCATTTGGTGGGACCTGGCTATGTAACTGAGGTCGTGCTTGCACCTACATTGACAGTATGATACGGATATTCATAGATTCATAGGTTCATAGGTTGGTACTAGGCTATCAGCCCTAGGGCCTATACAAGCCTAGCCATAACAATTTCCTAGCTATTTCTTCCTACACTATTTACTTCCCTGGACCCCTGTCTAGCAGGGCGACTGATGTGATCCCCAGGGTGAATTTCCTTTCTCCCATCCAATCATCAAGGTTCCTTTTGAAAAGGGCCAAAGAGGCGCTCTGCTTGACATGTATGGGCAGTCTATTCCAGAGTCTGGGGAGTCTCTGGGTCAGGAACCTATCCCTCCAGCATGTTTTGTTTATTGTGATGACAAGATTTAGATCCCTGGAGCGTGTGCCTCTGAGGGATTGGGATATTTTTAAGTGTAGCATGTCCAACAGCTCTGGGTTTGACATGGCCTTGTATGTTAAGCAGAGATCACCTTGGACTAGACGATATGCGACAGAGTATAGCTGGAGTTTTTTTAAGGCGGTCAGCATAGGGCATCTGCTTTAGGCCTGTGATTCTTTTAGTGAGGTATTTCTGTGGCCTTTCCAGTTGTTGCAGATATCTTGAGAGGTACATACCAAATGGGGCGTTGTATTCTATAATGGGTCTAATGAGGGATGAGTACAGTGGGACAATGACCGCCTTTTTTCTGGATGAAAAGCCCTTAGTGATGAGGTGTACCACATAGAAGGATTTCCTGACTGTTGTGGCGATGTGGTTATTGAAGGTGAGACCACTGTCCACCTGTGTCCCTAAGTCTCTTATCACACTTTCAGTGTTTAGTGTACTGCCACCTATGTGATAATTCACCGGTACATGTTTTTTCCCAGAGGGGATAACTATACATTTCTTGGCATTGAGCTTGAGCCTATGGCTCTGGCACCAAGCATCTGTTTCTGTAAGGCCCTTTTGTAGAGTATCCACATCATTTGGGGATTCAATAATGGCTCCCAGTTTGCAGTCATCTGTGAACTTTGTTAGCTAGAGTCCCTTAGTGTTGGCCTGTACTTCAGAGAAGTAGATGCCAAACAAGAGAGGTCCCAGGACTGAACCCTGAGGTACCCCATTTGTCCCTTGTCTGGAGCTAGATTTGGAGTCAGCTACTTTTACAGGGTGGGTTCTGTCAGTAAGCCAGTTGGCAACCCATCGAGTGATGTAGGGATTAATGCCCAGCTTAGTAAGCTTATCTATGATTCCAGAGTAGGGGATGGTGTCAAAGGCCTTGGCGAGGTCCAGATAGGCTGTGTGGATTGCCTTACCCTCGTTCAAGGCTCTGGAGACTGATATGAAGAAGTCAATAAGGTTCAGGAGACAAGATCGGCCCTTCACGAACCCAAACTGAGTGGGGTCCAGTGTTTTAAGGTTGCCAATGTCTTTGTTTATAAGTTCCATGATAATACATTCCAGTGGAGTTAGTGGCATCTGTCCATACAGGGCATGTGTATAAGGCATGGTATTCCCTTTGTGGGTTACGTTTGCAGACTCTACAGTTGTTGCAGGCATCCAGTAGGGAACATAGCAAAAGGGCCACTGTATACATTTATTTGCCTACTGAGGGGATGGAACAGGGTGCCATGTCCTTTTACTTGCTGGATAACACACACTCATCAGGAGATGTAACACGTCAAAGTACTTTCTGATGTTAGTGGCACTGTTGTGGTCAACAGGTATGTAGTCCACTGCACTCACACAGTGGTTACTATCTGTTAGGCAATATGCAGGGAACTATCAATATAGTGGTTGTTGCCTAGCCAAGTGTGTTTGTGTATGAAATGTGGGTGGACAGTGTTCTCTGAGTAATAGAAGGGTGGCCTATATTGTTCACCAATCTATAATGTCACATGTAGGGCTATGGCTTGTCTACACCAACCTCTCCAGTGTTTGACATCTGTTGTCCTTGTAAGGTGGACATTGTGACATATACAAGGTCCTCAACATAATAATTTAGAAAAACCCAGACCACAATGGATCCTGTTATTACACAATTGAAGCAACCTCCACACAGGATACTGATGACAGACAGACACACACACTTGCCAACACTGAGAATCAAACCCCTACATAGCGATGCATCGCTATTATAGTGTACGACATTTATCACATGCACCACAGAGTTTAGAGGACAGATGCTGTCCCAAGGTACTTCTAAGGTGAGGAACATAACCAGCCCTTGTAAATACTGGTACGGAGTGATGTAGTGGGTGAGAGATCCCAAAAATAATTCTATCCTACACACACATTTACCAGGGGTGAGGTTCAAACCTCTATCTAACAATTGTTACGGACCATTAGGTTACACTTTTACCACATGCAACACTGACCTTACATAGTTTAGGGTTGGCAACAGGTACTTCTGAGGGGGATGATATCTACAGGACTGCAAAAGTCAGGCTCTGAGATGTGTACTGGGTGTAAATGGGGCCAAAATCTTTGAGGTGCAGACATACATATGTACACACACAAATACTTGCCATGGATGAGATTCAAACCCATACATATGTAGTTACTGCTACTACATTGTTCAGCATTTATGGCACGTGCCATGGAGCTTACATGTTGGAGAGCTGTGCCAAGGTATCTTTGAAGGTGATTAACATTAGCAGCAGTGCTAAAGGAAGGGTAAGGGGAGATTAGTAAGTGCCAATGTTCATAAAATCAGGTATTATCAAAGACACACACACTCTCTCACACAAACAGTTTCACAGTTGCCATGTCTGGAATTAGAACTCCTACCTAACTAGTTTTCTACACTACAGTATTACACACATATCACAAGCACCACACAGCTTATAGGGTTGAGACTTGGCCAGAGGGTTATTTCAAGGTGACTGACATCAGCAGGATGCTAACATGGCGAAAGGGAAGTGCAGTGTGTGTGAATGGGCCATAAACCATTCCTCTGGAATCACACACACACACACACACACACACACACACACATACACACTCAGTCACAAACAACTACATTTGACAGGACTGGGTATACAAATGCTAGATGAATACTGATTTGTACTATTATGTTACACAGTTATCACAAGCACCGCAGACACTATAAGGCTGAGGGCTAACAAAAGCAATGTCTATAGTGACTGACATCAGCACATCATGTGATATTGGCCAATTTAATGTGTGGTGGGTGAGACAAGTCTCATGATGGAAATCTCTCTCTGTCACTGTCTGTCTCTCTCTTCCCCACATCTCTGGGTGTATATGTTTGACATATTATAGTGTGTTGGCCTGGGATATGTGTGCGTATTCCTATCCAATGTGTGTGCAAAGCATGAATGGTGTACAATGTGGTGTGTGTGTGCACAGACATCTGCGACTGACAGATATGTATAGTCTACTGTGTGGTCAGACATGGATGTAGGAGTATGCCCAGTATGACCTTCCTTACTGAGTGTGTGAATCAATTCCAGGTAGGTTGTACTCCAGTCCAGAGTTTGGTGTTCTACACCTACAGCTAGCAACCTGTTTCTGGGGGATATCTGTAGATAGGTTGACAATATGGATTCACAATGGGCGACAGATAGTGGGATACTGTAATTATTGTGTCTGTGCTGCTTGTGTTACATGGTTGGAGTTAGCAGAGATATTCAGACATATGTACTGTTTTACACTGTGATGTAGTATGTCATCAACTACTGACAGATATACTTATTTTCTCACAGTTATTTCTTGGGAAATACAAGATGAATGAAGCTGTGTCCAGTATTGTGGTCTGCAGTCTACATATTCTTGCACGCTCATGTCATTATGGAGGGGTAGCTGCAGACACTTGTTGATGGGTCTGTGTAAACGGTCCAACACCTTGGTACTGTAGTGGCTGAGGATCCCCCTCTTGTACATATATCGATGTAACAGAATGGCCATATCCTGGTGTGGCCATACCTCTCACCTGTAGAGATTCACCCAGGTTACCCAGATGTAGGGCTCATATATCTGGTCAGTTCCCCTTCACATTGTGGTTTACGAGCAGGTTTGTAGCCACCCATTACTGGGTTTGCAGGCAGGGGTAGTATGGGCACACATCAGAGTTTCAAACTTCACACACTCCATGACGTCCATGCTTCTACATTCCCCCCACTCTGTTATTCTATCTTCTTCCTAACATTATGTGACTGATATCTGAGAAGTATCCCTATAGTTGTCCCTTCATCCCAGCGGTATTTAGGGGTTGGTCCACAGTTCATGCAGTAGGACATGGTGGGCATGCTACTGGGATTTGTCAACATTGCCTTGCATTTGTGTTCTGTTGATTGTGTTATGTTGTTAGTTGAGACCCCATGAGATAACATACATTGGGAGTACGTGTGAGGCACAGGCCTTTGACAGAGGACTTTAGGCCATTTGGCAGTGATGCAGGCCATCTGTAGCAGGTCAGTGCATTCTGTCACTCCTACATTCCTAGGCTGCAAGCCACTGGATTCCCCTGGGGTGACAGAGTAAGTATGTGAGGTGTTAATGGCAATAGTTCCTGTCAATATTAATCCATTGGTCTGGATGCTGGCAGGGTGCTGCTTACAGCTATGGACACACCTGCATGGGACACCTCTTCAGCATGCTGCATTCTGTGGGTATTCCCATACAGAAGTGGGGGTCATACTGTACCCATTCCCAACAGCAAGGATATGACCTGTGATAAACTTGTCGCTGATAGTGGGGTGAGCTGAGTGCATGTGTGATATGGAAGCTTCTTGCAGCTGACTCACAGATATACCTGTGAGATTCCCCTTATGCAGCCTTGTGCGGGGACATAGGCAGTCTCTCATTACTTCATAACTGCCCCTTTTGTGGTCTGCCACTGATTGGCCAGACTACATCAGTATTCCATATTACACAGACAACTAATGTGCTGCTAACCTGTATGTACAGTTCCACAGGTGTGTGCAGTTGACAGTTACATTTTATGTACTCTGTCTAGGGTACTTCCACCTGTGTACTGTGTTTGTCTGGGATCACATTCATGGCATGTCTATCTTTCAGACGGTGACAGATATTGACATCTGGACAGTGAGTATGGATGACTGCTGACATGGGTATTGCTGAGAAGCATTGTTGTTGGCCCTGCAGTTGTAGGAACATAGCCCTGTCATCAACAGTACTGGCCATAGGCCACCTAGACACAACCCTCCATGTCTACATGCTGACCACTTCCAGACAATATTGAACACACAACAACCTAACATGGACCCCTGCATATTGTACACATGCAACAATCTGTCCTGTAAATTGGGCCAGCGCAGGTAATCTGTGCTCCACTGTTATTAAACCCACAAGTACATGTTACTGCATTTCTACATAGGATTGTGGAGGGGCACACCTGATGACTTTAAACATTTGCTATGACTGTACTTGTATTTCAGGTACTCTGTTGGCTGCCATTTCATTTTGTATTCTGTCCTATCATGCAGACTGGAGGCATATCAGTAGAGTACAGATCATAGGTTTTATTGACCTACATTTCAGTTTCAGACTTCTTACCCTTCAGAACTAACATACAACTGCTAGACCTGTTGTAGTCTGCCTGTGTAGGTCTGGAGGGAGGCTGTTCATCATTGCCATCAATCGGAGGCCTTAGCCCAGCCTTTCTTTATGGTCATCTACACCTGTCCTGCTGGCTGAGGCTGGTGTTGGGTATGTGAGCCTCACTGACATGCATGTGTGTGTCCTACGCACACACATTTGGGCCACTACATGTACTGCAGTGGGATTTATCACCTTGTCTAGTACTGCTTAGTATGTTGACACTAGTATTTGTTGTGGATTTCATGCTGCCCATATAGGTGTCCACTATCTGCTGCCATCCCATTCAACCACCCGATTCCCTTGCATGCTCACTTCCATACCATAGATACAACTATCAGAACACACTATTCCATTCAGCAATTGATAGGAAGAGTGACTTATCTTGTGGCTGTGCCAATATTGAGGACAGTGCTGGAGGGCTGACTATGTCAGATGCACATAGTACACTCCCTGTACATGGTAAACCACAGGTACAATCATGTTTGGCATCCCTTTTACTGTATGTGCAAATCAGAGAGAGGTGTCATTCCCTGAGTCCCTACCATGTCGGTGTATGTGCTATGCATTGGCTCTTTGCCAAAGCCTGGGCATACTGGGCATGCCTCCTTCTGCCTACATGGGCAGGCTCAGATTGTTCCTCCTCCAAGTCCCTATGTGCCTGTGATGGCCTTGACAATGGTGGGGGGCTGTGTGGCCTTGCCTCATGCTGTTTCTGTTGCAGCTGTTTCCCCAGGATCATATGGTGTAGCATGGCACATACTATGAACATTTGTGTACATGTAGCTGGAGATTACTGCAAGGCTCCACCAGATATGTCCAGGCAGCAGAACCTTGACTTGAGCATCCCAACCATATGCTCTGTTATTATTCTGGTTCATGCGTGTGCCTCATTATGGAGTTCTTGTTCAGGTGTGTGTGCATGTCTGATGGGTGTCATCAGCCATGGCTCCAGTGCATAACCAACATCCCCCCTAGGTGGCCATATGGGATGTCCCCACTGGCAAATGACTGGTACAGCTGTGTCGTATGCCAGATGTGGGACTCGTGATAGCTTCCAGAGCTGCCAGCACACACATTAAAGATAATGCCCTGGGCATCGCACATGACCTGGCAGTTGATGGAGGGGAAGCCCTTACGGTTTATGTGGACCCTACCCTGATTGCAGGGTGGTGCTTTGATGTGTATGTGTGTGCAGTGTATAGCACCCACAATCTCAGGATATTCTGCTATTTGGTGGAAGAGATGCATACTGCTGGTCAACACCTCACGGGTGTTGAGGAAATATATGTGCTCACTTGCATGTGCTAACATGGCATCCAGGAACTGGTGGAGTACCCTGGATGCTGATCCCTGTGAGATCCTCATGATATCCCCAGTTGCTCTTTGGAAGGTACCTGTGGCTAGTATTCTTAAGTCTACATATACCTTGGTATCCACTGGGATGGGTTCCCCTCTGTTGGTTCTGTGTGTGAGGCATGGCCTGCACAGCTCAACAATTTGCTGTAGAATGTCCCTGTCTACTCTATAGCACTCCACTATCTCCAGCTTATGTAGCCCCTGGTACGTTACCCTGGGTCTGTATACTCTTCTCCTTCTCCTCACTGTGGGTTGGTCGTCAGCATTCACATTCTCACCACCCTCAGCCTCTTCCACATATTGATGTATGAGAGCAACAGCAGCCCCTAATATTTTGATAGTTTTGTCAGATAAAATTTCCCCATCAGTGTACACCAGTGGTGTAGAGTTTGTGGGAAAAAACAGACTGGAAGGTGTTTGCATAGTTTATAGTAGTGTGCTAGGCTGTTCTATGTGTAAGGCTGATTCTGATACATTTCACCTGCCAGCTATGCTAGTTCTCCTTGATTGCCTTCCTACTGCTGTTTTCCTTTTCCATTGCCTTCCTGTTTAAGCCCCAAGGTGCGGAGCACATACCCAGTGCTCAGATGTGAACAGAGCTGCTATTTCCTGGGGTGTTTTTTGTTTAAAACCTGGTGCGAAGTGCACACATCCATTTAGGCAATTTAAACACTGCTAGGCAGCCTCAGACACACCCCCTTCCTTAGCTGTACTTAGCTAAGGGCAAAGACGGGCCACAGAGCTCCAATAAGCATATAGCATACATGACACTCCCCCTTATGAGGTCATGTACCTCTTATACATATACCATGGTGCTGCTGCACCTACACAGTTGGGTGCAAGCTAACACTGAGAGGAAATCTGTGATTCAGTATCAATCCCCTCATTTGCATAAAACAGAATGCTAATTCATAGTTACCACACTCACACTGAGCCTTCCCCCTTAGCAACCACTATTCCCTGGTATTGTTGTCTTATGCATGCCATTGACTATCATGGAAAAATGCTGATTTGGGTTTAAAAGCTTATTTCCAACTTTTTTTCTTATTTTCGGGTCGATCTCGTTTGCGCACCACTGCCGTATGCTTAAACAGCTGAAATCGGCCAAAAAAAAAAAAGTTATTTTTTTATAATTTTGCAACTATTTCTCATGCCAATGGCCATATATTTGGCCATTGTCATGCCTACTGTTTATTTTATTTATTTATTTATTTTAAATTTGTTGACTGGGCTAGTCTAACTGGATATATGTCCATTTTCAGTAGAGGCCCAGGGAGATAAGCTCCAAGACACGATAAAATACAAATACAAGTACAAACAACAAAAAGCAAATATTGTAATAAAAATAGCAAATATAATAAAAATAATCAACAATGGTAGCATGTGCAGTACTACATTGAATACATGCTTTCTTTGCTTTGGAGCTGTCATGCCTCCGTTTTGTAATTTGCAGAAATGTATTCGGTTAGTAACCGAATACATTTCTGCAGGTTACACTATTCCTGCACAGACGCCTGCCTGCTTCCTGGATTGCTAATTCACATCATTTGCATGGGTTTCACCAGAAAATGGGGTAATTAGCATATAGCAATGGTGTCCATGCAGCAATAATGTAGGAGCAGTCATGCACGTCCCAGGAGCTTGTTTCTGGATTGCTTGTCAGCCATATTGCATGCAGCAGCTCTTGCACTATTCCTACACCCCGTGCAGAGCTTGCTGAATCTGGGGCTTGCTTTTTTTCTTTCAAATTGGTTCATAGGTAGGTACTAGGCTATCTGCCCGAAGGCATTTATAAGCCTAGCCGGAATGTGTTGGCTTTTGCCGCCCCCTTGTGTGGCTCGAGATGATATGGTTTTCTTTAGGTGGAGCATGTCCATCAATTTGGGGTTGGACATGGCCTTGTATGTCAGGCAGAGATCACCTCTGAGTAGGCAGTATGCAACTGAGTACAGCTGGAGTTTCTTCAGTCAAGCTGCATCTGCATGAGGCCAGTGATCCTCTTGGTGAGGTACTTCTGTGGTCTTTCCAGTTGTTGCAGGTATCTTGCAAGGTACATCCCAAATGGGGCATTGTACTCTATGATGGGTCTGATGAGTGATCCGTAGAGGGGCCCAATGACCTCTTTTGATCTGGATGCAAACCCTTTTCTGATTAGGTGGGCCACATGGAAGGATTTTCTGACGACTTTGGCAATGTGATTATCAAAGGAGAGGTTACTATCTACTTGGGTCCCCATATCCCTTATTACATCTTCCGTATTTAGGGGGCTACCACCTATGTGGTAGTTTGTGGGTACTTTGTTTTTCCAAAGGGGATGACTATGAACTTTTTGGCATTTAGCTTGAGGCCATGATTTTGACACCAGGTATCTGTCTCAGTGAGACCCTTTTGGTGGATGTCTGTGTCAGCCAGAGACTAAATTACAGCCCCTAGTTTGCAGTCATCTGTGAACTTGGCCAGCCATAGTCCTCCTGTACTTGCCTGTACCGCTGAGAAGTATATGCCGAACAGGAGGGGTCCTAGGACTGAGCCCAGGGGAATGCCACTTGTAACCGGTTTAGAGTCAGACCTAGCTCTCACAACTCTTACCATGTGGGTTCTGTCCGTGAGCCAGTTGGCAACCCATCTCATGATGTAGGGGTTTATGCTCAGGCTGGTGAGCTTGTCTATAATACCTGAATGGGGAATACTGTCAAAAGCCTTTGTGAGGTCTAGGTAGGCTGTGTGGACCACCCTTCCTTCATCTATAGCCTTGGTAACTGTCTCAAAGAAGTCCACTAGGTTTAGGAAGCATGATCTACCCTTAACAAAGCCAAACTGGATAGGGTCCAGTATTTGGAGGCTCCCAATGTCTCTGTTAATGAGATCCATGATGATGCGCTCCATAGCTTTGCAGACCAAGCTAGTCAGGCTTATGGGATGATAGTTCCTGGGGTCCATTGTGGCTCCACCTTTGTGGAGTGGAATAACCATTACTGTGCGCCACTCTGTGGGCACATAGCCTGTGGAGAGGCTGAGTTTAAACAGTGTGTTTAGATGAGGGGTTAGTTCATCTTTGAGCTCGTGTAGGATGCAGCCTGGGACACTGTCCACTCCCATTGATGCTGTGGTTTTGGCTTTGGAGAGGGCTGTTTTAACCTGAGTGTCTGTGATTTCAGGGGCACTACATTCTTCTGGTATAGTTATGGGCCCTTTTGGGGGTGTGAAGTTTGCACTGAACCTGTCTGCCAGGATGTTGGCTATATCAGTCGGTTCAGTGTATTTTGTGCCATTCTGCACTAACTCCGAGCAGATCTGAGAATTGCCACTTAGATTCTTGACATAGCTAAAGAATGCCTTGTGGTTATCTTTGGAGTCCATGGCAATTTTTCTTTCGAAGCTAGCCTTGGATGATTTTATGAGGGAATGTAGTTTCCTGCTGATACTGATCAGGGATGTCATCCCTTCTTGGGATTTTACTCTTTTCTATACTAGTTTCCTCCTTCTATTGTATAGCTTGTTTATGGCAGGGGTCCACCAGACTGGTTTCCTTTTCTTGGAGGAGTGAGTCTTGGCTTTGTTTGGGATAGCACGATCCATGCATTCTTGTAGGTGCCCGTAGAGTGCATTAGTAAAGGATTTTGCAGCTTGGACAGCACTATCTTTTAACATGGGGGCTTTGAAACCCCCCACCTTGGTCTTAAGTAACGTGAAGTTTGCATGTGAAAAGTTTTTCACGGTGGTTTCTTTGACCGGGGTTGGTGGTGGAATGTGGATATCTAGAGTGATTAGTTTATGGTCAGATCTAACCAGCGAGGGGTTGATCTCCGGTGTGGAACACCGGTCGCCCATGTTGGTGATGACCAGATCCAATATGTTGTCACCTCTGGTGGGGGTGTTGACCAGTTGATCCAGGGCATTTGAATTTATAAAGTCTAGGAAATGTTGGGCAAGGGAGTTTGTACTTGAGTAGTTCTTCCAGTTAATGTTTGGGTAATTGAAATCACCCAATATCAGGGTGTTTGGTAGGACTTTTATGTTTCCCAGTGTTTCCAGGAATGCTGAGTGGGGGTCCTGGTACATGGCGGGTGATCTGTAGCAAGATATAATTTGAATAGCAGTTTTGCCCGTTGTTAGTTGCACGTGGATGATCTCTGAAGCATCGTGCTGTGCCACTAACCTGGAGGTGTGGGTTTCCTTGATGAATATGGATACTCCCCCCGCCTTTTGTATTTCGGTCCGGGTTTTGTGGATGAAATGTATGGTATGAGTTGTAGCCTGGTAGTGCTGGGGTGCTCTCTGGAGCCTTAAACCAGGTTTTTGTTACTGCACATATATCGATTTCCTCCATACTGAGGAGTGCCTCGAGTGCGTGCATTTTGAGGTTTAGACTTCTGGCATTGAGTAGCATTACCCTCAGTTTTTTGTTACTTGTGCTATTTACGGCGCTGGGTTTGTCTTTTGAGCCTTGCCTAAAAAAGGCACTATGAGGGTGGCAAGTGCCTCGGCCAGTACTCGAAAGCCTAAGGGTGACAGGTGCAAGCCATCTCTAACAAAGCAGTGTGGCTTGTCGAGCATGTCATCCCAGGCTGACAGACACTGGATCCCTTTTGAATGACACCAGAAGCTTAGCCAATTGTTGAAATTGATAATTTTTCTCTATACCGTGGTATCATTCTTGGTGAGGGCAGGATGCTACTCAGGGTCAGAGTCATACTGGCCTGGACTATGTGATCAGAGAGCTCCTCCATGTCTCTTTTCATGTAGTCCAGGGAGGTACGGCTCAGGTCATTCACACTGACATGGACAATGACAGAGTCATATTTGTACTTGTTCTGGAGTGACCTGAGTTCTTGTGTTATGTGGCGGATCCTGGCACCTGACAGGCAGCTAACAGTAACCTTCTCCTTGTTCAACCTAGTCAGTGGGACGTCAGTGTGCCTGACTATAGAGTCACCTATTACTAATGTGTTGGGTATTTTATTTTGCCTTAAGGGTTGTGATTGTGTGGCACACTGGTTTTGTGAAGTATGTGTTTCATGGTTTGTGTTGGGGGGGTGGAGATTGCATGGATGTCTGCTTCGGAGGTCTCTGTTGCTTTTGCAGATTTTTATTTAGAGCCTCCGAGTATGTTTTTTTGTATTCATGTGTGTTTTTTACCTGTGCTGGTTTCATATATCTATGTGAGACTGGTGGTGTGATGCAAGCAATTCCCTTCTCCTCTTGACTGCCTGGTCCAGTCTTGGGTTGAGAGAGCTTAGCCTCCACTTTGGTTGTATAATTGCATCTCACACATGTATTAGTGTTTGGTGGAAGGAGGAGAGGGTTGTCTGTGTACATGAGGCAATTGTAACATTGCCTCAAAATGCCCAGATTCACCAGTTGGACTGGAGAGTACACCTGAAACTGCTCTTTGGACATGCCTGGATAGGTACAGTGAACTGTTTTACTGATTGGCTGGTAAGGTCGAATAGAGAGCCTTGTCCTTCTCTACAGTATAGGGAGGTCTAGTGCTAAGGTTTATTAGTGCTTGCTATGAGTTTTGAGCAAGTGCCAGGATGAGAATTGAATGGTTTGAGTGCTTGAGGTGAAAGTTTGTATAGTTCCAAGGGAAAAATTGAAGGATAGACTTAGTGGAGCCGGGGATAGTTATACCCTAGCTAACCACCGCGCAAATGTGGATTTTATAGCAAGGAAATGAAAGAGATAGAAATTAGCCCAAAATGGCCAATAAACTACTAATTTCTTGGCTGAAACCACTTCTAAAGGGACAGATAGGCTGCTCAAAGCTCCCTCTCTCACAGTGAACAGAGAAACTTCCTTCTATCCAAGTAAGGTATGAGCAAACACAGAAACTTGTAACATAGCCCTGAATTCAGCACTAACCTGAAAACTGGACTATACTAGCTCAGAAAGGCAGGAAAACAAGTATTTTTTTCAGAAAATAAATCAGATACAATCAAAAAACACGTTAAATGCACAGAAATAGCTATCACACTTGAATGTGTAGCCTACAACAGTTAAACATGTAATTTAAACACAAAAATGACTTTGTTAAAGTGCAGGCAGTAAAATAAGTACAATATGTAGCTGAAACAAGCTTTTTAAATCACAGAATCTCTAGAAAATTGGTGTTTTGGGTGGAATTAGCTAAAGGCAGCAAGAAAATGCAGAAAAATGATACTTAATCACTCCAAAGTCTCTCTTTTATCTCTCTGCTGCTGTAGAACTCTGCAGGGCACCAGGCAGGAGCTTGCTGAGCTATACAAGCACAAAAACCATGCAAATACGGGTTTTATAGCAGGGAAATGAAAGAGATAGAAATTAGCCCAAAATGGCCAATAAACTACTAATTTCTGGGCTGAAACCACTCCTCCAGGGACAGATAGGCTGCTCCAAGCTCTCTCTCTCTCAGTGAACAGAGAAACTTCCTTCTATCCAAGTAAGGTCTGGGCAAACACAGAAACTTATGACGCAGCCCTGAATTCAGCAATAACCTGAAAACTGGACTATACTAGCTTAGAAAGGTGGGAAAACAAGTATATATATATTTTTTATTTCAAAAAATAAAGCAGATACAATCAAAAAACACTTTAAATGCACAGAAATGGCTATCACACTTGAGTGTGTAGCCTACAACAGTTAAACGGGTAATTTAAACACAAAAACGACTTTGTTAAAGTGCAGGCAGTGAAATAAGTACAATATTTAGCTGAAACAAGTCTTTTAAATCACAGAAACTCTAGAAAATCTGTGTTTTAGGCAGAATTAGCTAAAGGCAGCAAGAAAATGCAGAAAAATTATACTTAATCACTCCAAAGTCTCTCTTTTGTCTCTCTGCTGCTGTAGAACTCTGTAGGGCACCAGGCAGGAGCTTGCTGACCTGTATACAAGCAAATGTTTTTGTTTTACATGTTTTGCTAAGGCATTACTTATGTCTACCTTATCAATAGCTCTTAAGTGTTCATTCACCCGCATGAAAAACTCCCTAATAGTTCTTCCTATATAGAATGCTGGGCATAAATTACATAGTGCAATATATACAACATATTTTGACTTACAATTGAAAGGTTTATTCAACCTAATCTCAAAATTTCTAGCTACCAACTCTTAATTTCACACCTTCTTTTTTATGTTGACATAATTTACAATTTCTGCATTTTTTTCATCACAGCATTCTAATTTTCAGGCATAGACAGTTAAATAACTTTTCTTAAAGAGCTCTTTTAAATTCTTTCCTTTTATGAAACAAAAACTGGATCACCCCCAATAATATTTTTTATTTCTTGAAAGATCATTAAGAACCTCCAATTACTACTTATTATTCTTTTCATCCTATTTTCATCTATGGAATTATCCAAAATACATGCTAGAGAAAAATCTTTTGTCTTCTCCAAAATCTTATTATTCTTAACTTCAATTTATTTTCCCTTTCTTTCTTTACTGCTATCAGGGACTCATTTATTAGACCTCTAGGATAACCTCTCTTATGAAATTTCCTTTTCAGTTCTTCACATTCTTTATCAAAAAATGCTGTCTCATCAGTTAACCTGCTCACCCTTGTAAATTGCCCTGTTACTATATTTTTTCTTCAGACTAACCCCCGGATTTACTAATCTTCCATGCAGGACTAGCTTAGTCCTGCATGGAAGCAACAGTTTAGGAGCAGCACAGCAGCGCGTCATGCATATTAATGAAGGCACGCTGCCTGAGCTCCTAAATGGACACGGAGCGTGGACAAGTGCAGGGGGTGTGTCTGAGAGCAGAGCTCTCACAATATACACGCCCCTGCAATCAAGAATTGCAGTTTAGCAATAACAATGAGCGAGACCACTCATAGGGGGTTGCATACCCCCAGCAACACCCCCTCAAGTTTATAAGAGCAATAGTTAAAATATAATAATATAAACAAGTTAATTTTTTTTTTATCAAACAGATAAAATTTAACCATAGGTGCATGGGTTTGCCCATTGTTTAGCTACATATACTGCAGCTTAAATGGCACAAGAAGATAAATATCAAGATATATGCAAATGAAGCAGTACTGCAATAGTGTAGTGGTCAGAGCAATTGCCTTACAAGCATTCATTCTAGCTTCGACTCCCATTGCAGTACATTCCATTTTCTATGTCAATTCACTTTATGAACAATATTTTTTTGTTGCATAACCTACTAAATAACATATATTTGTGAGCTGGAGTAGTGCATTAAATGCAGATGTGAGGTGCCATTGTAATAATAATGTAAAATCCACAGATAAACACAAGTGCCCCATACAGTATATGTACACATGAATCAGGGATACAATTCGAAAGTATAATGTGTAATGAATGATAAATCCATAGAGTGTCCAAATCCACCACCTTCCCAAGAACCATTTTACATTTCTGTCTAAATTAGTGTGGGGGTAAGTGGGAGTAAGCACTATTAAGCAGTAGTAAGCGGGAGTAAGCAGATTTAAGCAGTAGTAAGCGGGTTTAAGCCTGTTTGCATGGGGGTAAGCAATGCACACACAGGTTAAGCAATACCGAAGCTAAATCTCTGTAAGCATATTTAACCGGAGGTTAGCATTGCTTACCATTGTAAACCTGCTTACAATTGCTTAAAAGTGCCTTAATCACTCTGTATGCAACAGCTGCTGTTCTGCCCAGAAACAAAATAAACAGCCCTTGCAGGTCATGAACCCAGGACCCTGTCCACTATAGTCACAGTAGTTAACTAGTAAGCCATCACAGCAGTACATAAGATTTAGGTATCGCCAAACATATCCTCACTATAGGAATAATAAACTTAACATGTGAAAGGAATCTATATATAGTTTTATGTTGTATAACCTATTATATAGCATAAATATGTGAACTGGAGTACTGCATTAAGTCCAGATATGAGGTGTCATTGTAATAAAGTGTTGAAATCCCCTAATAAACACAAGGACCACATATGTACACATGAATCATGGATACCAAACACATACATAACATGTAATAAATAATAAATCAATGCCAAACAGCAAATAGTATGCAAATTAAAAATTACGCAACGCTAAGCTTTGCACAGCCCTGCTTACTAGGCATAAGCAATGTGTAGGCCAGCTAAATCAGTTTGCCCATTGGTATACCCCTTTAAGCAATGCCAACCTCAGTTAAGCAGGTTTGCCAATAGCTTAGCATTTTCAAAACCATCTAATCACAGCAAAGTGTGGGAAATCAGCCCTATTTAAACCCAACAGGCAGGAATACCTCTCATAACTGGTTGCAGCTTCCTCCTGTAGGCACTATGACCAGTGTGGGAGAGGGAGTGTGCTTTTGGGGCATCCAGGAGTCCACAGTCATGGCAGGACTCCTTGTTAACCATGACCAGAGACTGCTCTAGGGCCAGTACCAGGGTGCCCAATATAAAGCGGAAGCCTGCGACCATCTCACCAGTGACCTCACCAGTGCCACTGGCATACCTCAGACTGGTGAGCAGGTCAGGCATCACTATGCCGACCTGAAGCGGAGAAATAGTGAGCTCTTAGATCAGTGGATCCAAGAGGCTAGGAGGATGGGGATGTCCCAGCCGTGTGTAAGTATCAGTCCACTACCTGTTTAATAATTGCCAGCTCATGTATATTATGGATAGGTGTGGCTAAATATTCCTCTTATGTCTTTGACAGTGGCAGATGAGCAGGCAGTGAAATGGGAAGCCCATGCCTGTAGATTGCAGAGGTTACATCCCGAGTCAGGTTAGTAATACTCTTGCATGCACTGTCATAAGAAATAAATCTAAAAGTACTGGAAAGTTAATTGCCAGTATAAAATCTGTATTGTTTAAGGCATGTACTGAATACACCAGACAATATGGCAGGAAGAGTCTCATATAGGTTGTATGTAAATAAAAGGTTATCAGCCTGACACTAAAGGTCTAACTGCTGGACTGCATGTGTTTACTCTGGTATCATATGGTAATGTAGTGTTGCAATCTCTTAATAGTCCTGTTGTATTAACCACTGTTACCCACACTGTGCTACATAAATAAAATGTATAGGAATGTCTGTATATGACTGTTGTATTCACAAGAGGTCATATTGTACAACTGAGAGAGACTTAGTCAGAAAACAGTGAAAAGATAGACAACATAATCCAAATTGCACACTCAACTGAGAAGTGAATTGTTCTATTTTTAGCACACAGCCATGGTTTGAATTCTGGGAGTGGTAGTAAGCTGTATGCAGAATCATACTCCACAATTGTACAGATATGTCCAGAATGTCCAGTTAATTGGCCCATATCTGCTACCTGTCACCCTGTCCCCCTGGTAAATCAGTGGGATGATCCCAAGCATTGAGGCAGCAAATAATGACATATAACTGATTGTCAGACATCTATAAGAACAAACCTGTCACTCTTTAACAACTCCGCAAAATGTTATGAGAGTAATAAGCCAAGTATGGCCAATCTCCACCCCCATGTTGTGAAGCTGTGACTAGAGTGTGTGCAGTAACACAGTGAGATGTATGTGCATAAAAATAATAATGTGGAATTTAGTAATATGTGTGGCAACATTCAGGTAGTGCTAACAAACATCCCCCCACAGGTCTGTCAGATACAATAACTGTGCCTAGAAATAAAAGACAGAAATCCTGGAGTGGTACTGTTTACTCTGGTATTGTATGGAATTGCTTGTGTTGCAGTTGCTCTGAATAATAAGGTATTACTCATCACTGTCTTCCACACTGTACCACATAATGCAACTGTCTAGGAAATCCTGTATGAGTGTTGTAATTACAAGGTCAGAATGTAAAACCACTGGAGACCTATAGGCATAAATCAGAGAAGAAATACACAGCAATATCTATATAGCACATTCAACTGTGATGTACACTGTTTACTTTTTAGCAGACACAGCCATGGTTCGAATCCTAGGAGTGGTAGTAAGCTGTATGTAGAATCATATCCCACAAGTGTACAGATTTGTCCAGAATGTCCAGTTAACCGGACCATATCTGATGGCTGTTACCCTGTCCCCTGGCATATCAGTGTGCTAATCTCTGACATGTAGGCAGCATTTAATGTCATATAACTGACTGCCTGGCCTGTACATATTTGGAAAATGTCTATAAAAACAAACTTGTCATTGTACAACTCATCAAAGGTTTATGAGGGCAATAGTCAAAATATGTCCCGGCTTTACCTGCATGTTGTCAAGACAATGCCCAGAGTGTGTGTAATAAGAGATGGACAGGTATGTGCATAACATCAACCAGGAATCTGGGAATATGTGTAGAAACAGTCAGGCAGTGTTAACAAACAATACTTCCACAGGTATACCAGGTAAGAGGTGTATACTGCAGATAAAACTCAGTTCATGTATATAGTTGTCTACATCCATACCACTGTCCAGACTAAGGCCATAGGGTAGTGCAATAATACCTGTAAGGTACAGATCACAGCACTGACTAGGAATGTCATGAGAACTACAGGTATATACAAGTTAATTGACATCTTTCTCTCCCCCCCACCACATCTGCAACAATAAAGTAAATACACAACTCATTCGGTATGTGCTCTATGTCCTATTGTTTGATAAATATTTAAATTTGTTTCTATGCATGTGCCATGTTGAAATACTCCCACATGGATGGCATGCTGCCTTCAATGCTAATCCTGGAATGTGTTGACTATTACTAACCCACATATGTTGTAAAATTGAAACACCATAGCACATTTGGGCAGGCCAGTCTCAGCAGACCCACCGCTCTCACCTCATCTGGCAATGGCAAAGGACACTAGCACATCTGGGGCCCACCCTGGGACCTCCTCATCCACTTGTCCTGCACCACCTTCAGATGGAACCACCTCAGGGGATGGGGGTCTCCCATAAAGGGAGCATACACAGACAGGACACTGTCACCCGTATCCAGATCTGGGGTCTGGTGCATAGCGAGCTCTGCAGGGAGTTTGGAGATCTGCTATGCCAGATTGAGGGTCACGTGGCTCAACTAGAAGGTCAGCCTGACCCTCCTACTCAACCCCCAGCAAAGCCACCTTCGGGGCCGTGAATATGCAGTGGTGACTGCCCATGGGTGGGGACCTCAGTCCCACTGTTTCCACTAGCGGGCTCATGGGCTTCTGACTTCCAAACACCCCCTCCCCATCCAAGGTGTTTACCCCCACATGTGTCATAGACTGCCCCCATATGCTATCTTGTCTGTCTTGTCTGTTATCCTACCCAACCTACCTCCCTAAATATACCTGCAATCCCCCCAACATCCCACTCTCACCTTAAAAAAGGGCAATCTGTTCCCCAAAAAATTCTCACCCCATACATAGCTGTCCATTTTGCACACGTGTCCACTGAAAACATGTAATCTGGTCTAATTGGCTTCACAGCATATTAC
Organism: Protopterus annectens; assembly: GCF_019279795.1. Lineage (NCBI taxonomy): Eukaryota > Metazoa > Chordata > Ceratodontiformes > Protopteridae > Protopterus > Protopterus annectens. The sequence continues at coordinate 1,113,628,056 of NC_056729.1, read as the reverse complement.
TGTTATCCTCACCCCTCTCTCAGGGGTATGAGTGTCCAAATCTACTTCCAATTCAGTGTATATGTACAGCTGGTTGCTATAGAAGAAATGGGCAGCTATGAACCTTCCCTACACCTATCCTGCACATCCCTAGCTATTTTCCTTACTGTCTTTCCCTCTTTGTGCCACTTTTTCACCAGTTTCCTATCAACCCTTTTTCATTCCTTTTAAAGAAATTAGTGCGGGGGTTAAGAGAGAGTAAGCACTTTTAAACAGCAGTAAGCGGGTTTAAGCCTGTTTGTGCGGGGGTAAGCAATGCTTACACTGGTTAAGCAACTGAAAAGCTAAATCAGTATAAGAAACTGTAACCGGACGTTAGCAGTGCTTACCTCCGCACAAACATGTGCAAACCTCCTTAGAACTGATTAAAAGTGCCTTAATCACTCTGTATCCAATGGCCCTTGTGCTACCAGCAACAAAATAAACAGCCTTTACAAGGCTCAAACCCAGGAACCTGCAAACCATAGCCAAAGTGATTTACCACTAAGCCATGTCAGATACAGATAACCCAGATGTTTTCACAATCATATCATCCAGCACATCTATTCAACAGTACAGGAAATGTATTTATACATGTAGATGTATGCGTGTGTGTGTGTGTGTGTGTGTGTGTGTGTGTGTGTGTGTGTGTGTGTGTGTGTATATATATTTATATCTATATACATATACATAAATATATATATAAATATATACACACACATATATATATATATATATATATATATATATATATAGAGAGAGAGAGAGAGAGAGCAATATATATGTATATATATATATATATATATATATATATATATATATATATATATATATATATATATATATATGTGTGTAGATACATATATATATCTATAGATATAAAAGAGAACATAACAAATACTTATATGAGCAAAGGCACCATTAATGGGGGTGAGAGGTCCCAAGCTAAATACCTCTTGTAAGTATTGACATCACCCCCTCCCCCACAGCCAAACAGATCTGCCATGCAACACAATACTAACTGTTGCAAGTTCCATACCCAGGACCCTACACAATGTGGCCACAAGATGATAACCGTAATCCATCCCACCTGTATGATGCCAGGATGGTATCAACAGGATATCATGCAGTACAGTCTGGCTACCATAGGGAATGTACAATGTGGAAGCAATAAACATTCCAAAGAACACATATATATATATATATATATATATATATATATATATATATATATATATATATATATATATATATATATATATATATATATATATATATATATATGTAACTACACATACACACATAGACATGTAAAGGAAGATACATATTTAGAGGGTTCACAGCATATTGAACAGCCAGTTTTCCTACATTTGCCACCTTTTCAAATGAACAGTGTATGAGTCACTCATACAAAAGACAATTGTTGCCTGAAACATATACCCACAGAGAAGTCAAATGATATGACACCAGACATAGGTCTGCATATATAAGAAAGTTTTATTTGTGTACTATTATGGTTGCATATGCCATGTCATATAGCTGTTAAGACATTGAAATACATACTAACTGATTAATGCAACTCTTAAGCAGATCATTTTATACAGTAATCTGAAAGCATAACATATGTTGCTGTCCAGGCCAAGGCCTTCAAGTAGTACAACAGTAAAGACAGACTGGGCCACAGGATAACAATCAATCAACAGTGTGTACACTCTGTACTCAATCCCTGGGGGAAAAGACTTAAACTGACACAATGAGATGTATCTGTTACATAACAATGCATAACTGAAAACATCACAATAACACTGACAAACAGAACAGTCTTTGTGGCAGTAAGCACTAAGCCACCAATGTTCACAAGGTGAAATGTATGGTAATGTACAGCCATATACCTTAAGGCGGCTTACTACCAATATCCCTCACATGTTTTAATAGCCTAGGTTATATATGGTGCATACCCCTCCCCCATAGCCTGACTTACGGGGGCATATAACACTGTTACATACACTGACCTCTGGACTGCAGAAGGGCACACATGTTTTGTGCAGATGAAGCCTATATATATATATATATATAGAGAGAGAGAGAGAGAGAGAGAGAGAGACCCTACCCCACAATATGCATGTGGGCCACAACAGCATTGGAATGATGGCAGAAATGGCAGCACAATATAATCACAGGCCACTACATAACAACCCCTTACTGCATGTCATATAGACAAAGCCTGGTATGTAGGTGGAAGACAGAGGCCATAACACAGACCCATATGTGAAATAGTGTTATCATACACTGAGTAAGTTGCTGGTGTTACAGGATAGTGTGCAACATACCTGTAGTCAGGAATATGAAGTCAGAAACACAAATGGATGTAGCCATGTACTGATAGCACTCAACACACAAAATGCCAGTGATATCTCTGACACAAAGTCTGTGAGGTGGACAGACAAAACATAACAGGCATACCTCTGGCCATCATGTGGATAGGTCCACAGTTGAGAGCTTTGCAGACAGACTGCATGCCATGATAAACTAGTATGTGCACACAAACCCTGTAACACTGGTGCTATACAATGCATATAACACTACTCACATTCTGTCTGTAGCTCTGGAACCTTATACAAATTTGTAGTTGGTCTGAGTCTACAAGTCCTCTTGTAAGAGGTATTGCTACCTGGTGTCTTTAACACTGCTGCCCACAAACAGGAAGGATGTCCTCCATACAGGAAAGGTAAAGCAGCCACGTCCACATGATGTAGGGATTTATAGTAGTGGGTTGCCATGACAGTGGTAATTGGAAATACTACACAGCATGCTGCATGCAGGTAGCAAGTGGAGGACACTGATTGGTGCAGAGGCCATCACCTGATCATGTGTATCACCTACAAAATCCATGCTGCAATCTATTCAAAGCAGCTCAATCCATTTACTGGAGAGAAACCAAGATAGAAAGAGAGAGAGAGAGAGAGAGAGAGAGAGAGTGTGAAAGCCAAATCCAAAGCCAAAAAAAAAAAACATCCAGCTCGCAAACTATCCAGAACAGACATCATTCCCACAACAGGTATGTGAAGTATATATGCATGTAATTGAATGTAGTACTTAGTCCATAATAATGGGATAGATGATGTGAAATGATTTATATGTGCAATCAGGTGTTGTTGTAGTAATGATGTCCAGCTGAACAACTGCTATGGACAACAGTGTCTGTCCCTGTGGGTAGTGGGC
>NC_056729.1:1113594816-1113622316 GCF_019279795.1 Protopterus annectens | reverse complement strand
ATATGTGTGTGTGTGTGTGTGTGTGTGTGTGTGTGTGTGTGTGTGTGTGTGTGTATATATATATATATATATATATATATATACACACACATATGTGTGTGTGTGTGTGTGTGTATGTCTACATATATACAAACACACACACACCACACACACATATGTATATAAATACATGTCCCCTAGTTCTGCATCACAGTGCTGCATGCTATGTGTGAGCGAACATCACACATATCAATACACACATATATACACAGCAGTAAGTGTGTGCTACATGGACAGTTATGTCATGTGTGAACCCCATGATGGGACCACATTCACCTTTTTTGTGAAGGTGGGATTGGGAATTTAGGGAAGGATATCATGTATATTTGTGGAGGTGGGTTGGCTGGAAGAGAAGAGAGCCTACAGGGGTGGTATATGACACATGTGGTCAGTAAACGCCCTGGATGGGGAGTGTTGTCTGTGATGCGGAAGCTCCATGAGCCACCATATAGAAACAATGGGAACAAGACCCCCACCCATTGCCGGTCACAATATCAGCTTCATGGCCCTATATGTGCCTGTGCTGGAGGCTGAGCAGGAGGAGCATGTTGGACCTTGTGAGTGTGTACTGAGGGTCTCAAGATGCTGTAGCACATCCCCCAAGTCTCTGTGGAGCTCCCTCTGCACCAGACCCTGGACCTGACCTCGGGTGATAGGATCATGTCTGTGTGTGCTCCCAGGGGTGTGACACCATGCCCTGAGGTCATTTCACCGGAAGGTAGTGCAGGACCAGTAGATGAGGAGGCCCCAGGGTAGGTCCCACATGTGATGTGGCTTGGTAATATGGCCAGATGAGGTGGGAGAGGTGGTTCTGCTGGCAACTGTTTGCTAAACATGCTATTGTGTCACTGTTTTAGAACATATTTGGGTAGTAATAGTCCATACATTCCCAGATCATGTCCAACAGCATGCATAAATATCCCCAATAACACAAAACAACAGATGTGCAGCAATCACATATCAAACAGACCACGTGCATATATGGAACCATATTTGCCCTTAAAATGGCATGCATGTGACATTGTCCGTAACAGGCCAGCAATGATAGTGTCCCCACAGGGAACATGGCTACAAACACATAGCACAAAGTGTGGTGCAATACGATATATGTCCCAATGGTAGGTATTCTGTAGCCATACCTATTGAGTTGTGTGATCAAATTACTGTTGCAGATATGGTGGGGGTGACAGAGATGTGTATTAAGAACTATTATAACCTTGCTTGAAGAGTTGCTTAGACCTGTTTCCATCTTTATGTCTTTCAGGCAAGATGTCAGGTGAGAGACTTCCAGTTTATACAGTGGACGAAAATGAGGTCATCATCACACACCTGGTGCAGCACTACCAGGTGCTGTTTGGCAGAACAGCCCATGAACAGCAGGCGTGGACTGCCCTGTGAAATGATCTTGTCCACAGGGTAAATGATGTCGGCCTACATAACCGCAGTTATGAGCAGGTCCGGCATCATTGCACTGACCTACTTCACAATGCCCGTCGACATGCTGCTGCAGTCAGGGGGGATCACCTCACAACTTCGGGGGGGGGTCATGCCATCCATCCCCCCATGACACATGTTGAGGAGCTCCTTGCCAGCCTCAGGGCACCTGCCCACCCACACACACAACAACTGGCGGAGAGTATAGTGGAGGTGGGTGCAACCCCCACACATCTGCAAAGGAGCATGCAGGTAAAGCCACAGGGCACATCAGTAGACCACTGTTGCATATCCATCTGCATCTGTACAGGTAGATCATGCATATATGAGATGACATATATATAGTCTGTTGCTACGAAGTAGTAATAAACAGATGTGCATAAGTTGTAGTATTGTGGGCTTGTACTGTTGATGTACTGTGAAGCTGCACTCACTCTGTACCAATGCCACAGCTATGACTACTGACATCACATCTCTCACACACTTATGTAGGTCCCTCTGGTATACCTCCAAGGCAGCAGCCTGTAGCTGGTGAGTATGTTTTTTTGTTCAGGTTTGCCAATACACGGGTCATGTTATGGCTATGGTATATTCCATGCACACATTTAACACACCTACCCATAATGCATGCTGTACATGTTCATGTATTGTTGCTGTTAACTGCACTGCATCACAGTGGTCACCATGATGGTGTATCTGAAAGGTATGTTAGACTCCTGCAATATAACTAACATCCTGTCATTGCAAAATGTGTGCACAGAGATGAACATAATGGTGGGACAAATGGCGTACAGTAGGGACGTGTGAAACATCACCCTTATACAGTGCTACAGCAGTGTATATACCAGTATTACAATGGCAACTGTTACAGATCTACAGTATGGGATATCATAATACTGTGGTCCACAACTCTTACAACCTGCAATGTGGTCCCAACATGAGCAATGAGTGTTTAATATGGAATCGTAGGTTAGGGCAGCAAATATGGGGAATGCATACCTTCACAAACACTGGAAGCATATGTGTGGACACATTCCAAATATAATATAGTGGAAGCAGCTGTTGATATACTGACTGCATGCATTTGTCATGGAAATACACCTTGCAGCAAGTACACATCCCCAGTGTCACACCAGGTATTGGTTTGCTGTCCAAGACATTTAGCCATCAAATGTGCACACTTACCTGCAACAGATGCAGCCATGGCTTGCACACATCTTACATGACATGGCATGGGCCCCATACCCAACAGGTAGCACACATGAGCTGGACATGTAGCCATACCTCATCATTGCATATACCATGGCAAACAGTGCAGACAGTCATGTATGTGGCAAGAAATGATGTAGGAAATAAACAGATGACCATCCAAGACAGATGCTGTCACATATAGCAAACAGGTCATGCAGGCTGCCTAGTAACATGCCACAACACTGAGGGGGTTGCATGAATGTCTAGCAAGTGCTGGCTGTGCAGCACCCATGCCAGCAATTGCCTGGACTCTGCAAACGTGTGGCCTATGGGTTAGGGTAATCAGATGTGGCAGGTGTACCACAGGAAATATCAGCCAGGCCTCTCTACAGGTAGCGTATGCATAACAGAAGAGGTCCCCAAAGGGCATGCATTGCAATGTGTACTGGTGTACCAAGACCATGTTGGAAACCTACAGACAGTATCACATAAGATACATGTGCTACACAACCAATGCTTCACCCCACCTCAGGCCCACCATCCCCATCTGTACCATGCCAGTGCCAGTGTACACCAGTATGTTTGTCAGTCATTAGCTGGGACTAGGCTTTTACAAGTAGTGTTCAGTGTTTGGGACACAGCAAACTGACACACATGTGTATACCTATGTGTGTGTGTATATATATATATATATATATATATATATATATATATATATATATATATATATATATATATATACAGATATATCCATTTATGTAGATGTATATGTAGATATCTATAACTATATGTGCATATATATCTATATATCTGTATATGTGTAGACATATATAGATGTGTATATGTATATATATGTGTATGTATATGTATATAAATGTACATATATATATATCCATATATGTATGTAGATATGTATATGTTTATATATATATATATATATATATATATATATATATATATATATATATATATATATATATATATGTTTACCATATGTCCAGAACATGGAGTGGAGTTATACCTCAGCACCAATAGTCTTAACCTCTTAGTGCAAGAGGATGTCATGTATGTATAGCAGGTATATATATGTAGACTGTTGCTACTGTAACAGGGGCTGTCTTAACAGACATGTTGTCTGTGGGAGGTCACATCTGCTATCGACATGTATGCCATCAGTTACTGACAGACATCCTAAGGACATCATAGTACATTACCACTGATAGCACAGTAATGCTCCTGTGGACTACAGCAGAGATATCACCAATATATGTGGACAGTGTGGCACACTCTGGTCAGTCCAGAGGTATACACAGATCCCATCAGTGCGAGACATGTGGACCAGGCCTGATAATGTAGATGTTAACAGCCATGTACATGGTATATCACGTAAATAATGGACTACATATGCCCACACAGTTTATGCATTCACACACTCCTGTCTGTCCTGACACATAATAACTGGTAGTGCAGAGGTCACATGGCCACATACTACCCAGTAGTTAGTGATATACATCTGTACAGCATCCCACAGCTTTGTCAGAAATGCACATCAGGTATGGCGGCCCGGCAGCCGTACATCTTGCAAATATTTGTACATAACATCACACTGGGTAATTACACTAAGCTGCTAGGCATGTAACACAGCACTGTGCAAACTACAGGCAGACTGCCACAACACAGGCCTACATTTCGTATGGAGGAATACACATTTACCTGCAAATATAGCAGGGTCTACAGGGATGTCACAGCACAGAGTACAGACACCCGTGTGAAAGTGCATACCCACAACCAATGTGAACATCAGCCATAGTCACATATGGTAGGCAAGCTTAATATTACACTATATGGACTGTCTGATCAACACCATCCTCATACGTGCAACTCACACACTAATCCTACATATACTGGGTCACGACACAGTGTGGACCAATGCCTGTCTGTGGTATGGGACACGTGTGTGTTTGGCCAAACAAACATGTGAGCCGATAGGGTACCATACATTGGAGCAGCATGTAACATCAGATAGAACAGGACCAAGAACAATGACATCTACCACAGTCTGTACACAGGCCAAGGTACGTATTCGCAATGCACATACTGTCAACAATCACTATAAGTACACAGACCCCACTACTGTACACACAACCACAGAATTCCCAGGTTATGTCCTTAGAAATAACCCCTACTATACATAACATGTCTAGCAGTCTGATATCTGACTGGCTTGTTATCAGGTATGATGTCAATACATAATGGTGTGCAGAACATATGCACCTCTTACTGCATGACATATGTACAAAGGTTGACAGACATGTGGCTGGAGCCACAAACACTGGGCCAATATTGACATGTTGCTGTGATACCCTCATACATTTACTGTTGTAACAGGGTTTGTTGTGACATAGGTCTTATGAGGGATATGAAGTCAGTAACTCTCATGGCTGTCACCATGTACTGACTGCAATCCTCAGACTATGCTTCTGCAGTTCTAAGATAGGTGAACTGTGAGTAACACAAGACACATAAGGCTCCAAACACTGGCCAGTCTGCAGATAACCCTGCAGTTGGGTGTTTCCTCAAACACATAACACTGTCATGACAGGTATTAAATCATGTAGACCAGCCATATCCACACAAACCCTGTTAAACCAACATTACTCCAAATGCAGAAGAGCAACACTTACATTCTGTAGTCATGTCTGGAACATCCCCCTCCTGTTTGTTGGCCTGTCTCCACAGTGCATGTTGTTAGAGGTATATCCCACTACCATCTGTGATGCTGTTTGGCAAACACCAACATGACGTCCTGCTCACAGTGAATGAAAAGGGCTAACACCCACATGATGTTCCTAGTTATAGGAGTGTGTTTCCATGCAATTGGCTATGGGAATGTTACCACAGCTGTCCCACATGCAATCAGCTAGTGGTGGACTGCAATTTGTGCAGAGGCCATCAGCTGATTATGAGCATCCTTTACAAAACACAAGTTGCTGCCTAACAAAGCAGGTGTACTTGTCCACATCCACCAGAGAGGCAGTGAGAGAGACAGAGACAAAGTAAGACAGGGAGGGGGTGGGAGAGTAAATCCTAAGCATGTTTGTGTCACACACTTACCAGTATGGGGTTTCAAACCCCTGCCTGATTATGTTTTTCTATCATATGTCTATGCAGTTACTGCATGCGGCACATGTCTTTCATGTTGGGGACCTCTCCAAATGTCTATTCAGTGGTGAGTGACATCTGCAACAGTGTTAAAGGAAGGATAAGGTAGGTCTAGTACACGTGCCTGTCCACATGAACATGTGTCAAGGTTGACACAGCCACACTCTCTCAGGGACTCACACACATTATCACAGTTGGCAGGGTCAGGATTAGACTTTCTAACTAGCTAGTTTTCCACAATACAGTAAAATGCAGGTATCACATGCACCACAGGGGTTATCAGGATGATATATGGGCAAAGGGTATGCCAGGGTGTCTGACATCGGAAGGCATGCTTCAGTAGGCCAGTGGGAGGTGTAGTGAGTGTGAATGGCATCCAAATCATTATAATCCACACACATGCACAGACACAGGTTGTCAGGACTGACATGCATGTGTGCATTGCTTCACAGGTGTGTAGTGGTTGACTGTGCCAGAAGGCTGTACAAGGTTAGGTAAAGGGTATACCTTGACATCAGGCCACATGATAATAGTCTGTTGTGTGGCTAAGGGGTATAGTGTCTGGTTTGGCCCACACAGGTGGGTATTGTATTCACCAGCCAGTCATCTGGGTTACTATTGTGGGTGGCCAGTGCTGTGCAATGTTTGCCATGTATGTGTTCTATAGTCCATGATATGGACAGTGTCTGGGATGTGCACACATCCCACATGCATGTTCTGTGATATGTGGAAGTGTACATGGGGTGTCTGGGGCATGTTGTGTACACAGATTGTTATCATCAGATGTGCCATTCCTGGCCTCATGTGGTGAGAACTAGCAAAGGACACCAGGTTGACCCTGCACCTACACTGACAGCATGATATAGGTGTTCCCTGGTGTCAGTGTCATCTGTCCATACAGGGCATGCGTATAAGACATGGTATGTCCTTTGTGGGTTAGATTTGCTGGCCCTAAAGTTGTTGCAGGTGTCCAGTGGTGAACATAGTGAAGGAGCACTGTATGCAATTATGTGCCTATTGTAGGGATGTGACAGGGTGCCATGCCCTCTGTAGTCCACTGCAATCACACCATTGTTACTATCTGTGGGCAATATGCAGGGAACTCTGTTGCCTAGTCGAGTGTGTTTGTGTATAAGACATGGGTTGAGAGTGTTCTCTGGGTAATACAGGGGTTGCCTATATTGTTCGCCAGGCCTTGATGTCACATGTAGGGGTATGGATTGTCTACTCCAGCCTCTCTGCTGTTTGACACACACACACACACACACACACACACACACACACACACACACACACACACGCACACACACACACACACACACACACACACACACATCGTCTCACAGTTGCCATGTCTGAGAATAGAACACCTACCTAACTAGTATATCACACTACAGCATTATGCAGTTATAGGATACAACTGGGCTACTCCTTCCCCAAAGGTGTATTTCAAAGTGAATGACATCAGCAGGCTTGCAAAAGTAGGGCAATGGAGATTTTAGTGACTGTGACTGGCCTCAAAAGCATTGCTCCATACACAGACAAACAAGCACACACACTTTTACACTTGCCATGTCTGGGGATAGAACTCCTGCCTAACTAGTATATCACACTACAGCATTACACAGTTATAGGAAATGCTACAGAGATTACTGGACTACTTCTTTCCCAAAGGTGTATTTTAAAGTGAATGACATCAGCAGGCTTGCCAAAGTAGGGCAATGGAGGTTGTAGTGGCTGTGAATGGCCTCAAAAGCATTGCTCGCTATACAGACAAACAAACACACAAACCTTTACACTTGCCATGTCTGGGAATAGAGCTCCTACATAACTAGTCTATCACACTACAGCATTATGCAGTTATAGGACACACCATGGAGATAACTGGGCTACTCCTTCCCCAAAGGTGTATTTCAAAGTGAATGACATCAGCAACCCTGCCAAGGTTGGGCAATGGAAAGTGTAGTTCATAGGTTCATAGGTTATTAGGCTATCAGCCCTAGGGCCTATACATGCCTAGACATGACAATTCCCTGGCGATTTCTTCCCACAATATTTACTTCCCTGGCCCCTGTCTAGCAGGGCAGTTGACATGATCCCCGGTGTCAATTTTCTATCTCCCATCCAATCATCCAGGTTCCTTTTGAAGAGGGCCAAAGAGGCACTCTGCTTGACATGTACGGGCAGTCTATTCAGAGTCTGGGGAGTCTCTGGGTCAGGAACATATCCCTCCAGCATGTATTGCTCATTGTGATGAAAGGATTTGGATCCCTGGAGCATGTGACTGTGAGAGTTTGGAATTCTTTAAGTGTAGCATGTCCAACAGCAGTGGATTTGATATGGCATGGTATGTTAAGCAGAGATCACCTCTGAGAATACAATACGTGACAGAGTATAGCTGGATGATTTTCAGACGGTCAGCATAGGGCATCTGGTTTAGGCCTGTGATTCATTTTGTGAGGTATGTCTACAGCCTTTCTAGTTGTTGCAGATGTCTTGTGAGGTACATACGTAACAGATCATTGTAATCTGTACTGGGTCTACTGAGAGATGACTACAGTGGGGCAATGGCCTCCTTTTCCTGGATGCAAAGCCCTTAGTGGGAGGTGTGCAATATAGGTGGGTTTCCTGACTGTTGTGGTGATGTGGTTATCAAAGGTTAGACCACTGTCCACTTGTGTCCCTAAGTCTGTTATCACACTTTAGGTGTTTAGTGTACTGTCACCTATGTGGTACTTCACAGGTAGATGTCCCTTCCCAAAGGGGATAACTATATATTTCCTGGCATTGATCTTGAGGCCATGGCTCAGGCACCAAGCATGTCTTTCTGTAAGGCCCTTCTGTAGAATATCCACATCATGTGGGAATTCAATATTGGCTCCCAGTTTGCAGTCATCTGTGACCTTTGTTTGCCAGAGTCTCTTACTGTTGGACTGTACTTCAGAGCAGTAGATACCAAACAAGGGTGGTGCCAGGCCTGAATCCTAAGGTACTCCATTTGTCACATGTCTGGGGCTGGGGTTGGTTTCATCTACATTTACAGTGTGGGATCTGTCAGTACAGCAGTTGGCAGTCCATTGGGTGACATAGGGATTAATATCAGCTTGATACATTTATCTATGATTCCAGACTGGGAGATGGTGTAGAAAGCCTTGGCGAGGTCCAGGTAGGCTGTGTGAACCACCTTACCCTCATCCACAGCTCTAGAAATGGATTCACAGTTGTCATTCAGGTTGAGGTGACATGATCGGCCCTTCAAAAACCCAACTTGGTTAGGGTCCAGTGTTTGCAGGTTACCAATGTCTTTGTTTTAATTTCCATGATAATACATTCCATTGCCTTGCAGATCAGGTACATCATACTGCTGGGGCTGAAGTTCCCAGGATCCAAGGTGGATCCCCCCATTGTGGACTGGGATAACTGTAGCTGTGCGCCACACAGTGGGCATGAAGCCTGAGGTCTGGCTATGATTAGACATGGCACATAGGTGAGGTGCCAGTTCAGTTTGTAGTTCATGTAGTACACAGCCCAGGATGTTGACTGGTCCCATGGCTGCTGTTGTCATAGCTCTAGAGAGTGTGTTTTTTACCTATGTGGCTGATATTACTGGAATCTGGCAATCTTTCCGTGTTGAGATGGGCCCTTTGGGGATTAGGAGTGGGGGTGCAGTTAGCTCTGAATCAATCTGCCAGGATATTGGCAAGATCCCTGGGAGCAGTATATTTAATACCATCCTGTTGTAGCTCAGAGTAGTTCTGAGCATTGCCATTTAGATTCCTCACATAGCTATGGAATGGCTTGCAGTTGTCTTTGACATCTTTGGCCATATTATGTTCATAACTAGCTTTGGTGGATGTTATGAGGGATCTCTGCTTTTTACTGTAGCTGGTAAGGGAGTATTTTGCATCCTGGAATCCCCCATTTCTGCAAAAGTTTCCTCCTTTTGTTGTACAGTATGTTTATGGCAGGGGGCCACCACACTGACTTCCTTTTCTTGGTGGGGAGCATCTTGGTTCTATATTGGATGGCACAATTCATGCACGAGTGGATGTGCTTGTACAGTGCCTTCATATATGATTCAGCAGTAGTCCTTTCAGTTCCCATCTGCATGGGTGTCATTACATTAGTCACGTCTGACATGTGTAGCATGACAATGGCTTTGGAGATGTGTGTTACGGAGGTTTCCTTACTGGGGTACGGGGGAGGGATGTTGATGTTAAGGGTGATTAGCTCATGGGCAAAACTGACCACCGATGGGGTGACCATAGGTGTGAAGCATTGATTTCCCATGTTGGTAATGACCAGATCTAGGACATTTGAGCCCCTTGTGGGACTATGGGTTACTTGATCCGGGGCATTGGGAATTATGACTTCCAAGAACCGTTGGGCACATGTGTTGGCACACAAGTAGTTGTCCCAGTTAATGGCAGGGTTGTGTAAGTCACCCAGTATTAGGGTGTTTGCTTGTATCATAATATTTCACAGTATGTTTCAAAAGCTGTAGTGGGTATCATGGGGCATGGTGGGGGATCTGTAGCAAGCTATACAATTTGTAATGCAGTCTAACCTACTGTAGGATGCACCTGGGGTATTTCAGACATATTCTGTTGGGCAAGTAGCCTGGTGATGTGAATATCCTTAGTGAATATGGACACTCCTCCACCTTTATTGTTTTGGTCCTGGTTTGGTGGCCAACAGGCATGGTGAGAGCTGTTCCTGGTATTGCAGGGGTGCTCTCTGAAGCCTTGGATCAGGTCTCTGTTACTGCACAGTTATTGATGTTCTCCACTTTTAGGTGTGTGTAGTGACTGTGAATGGCCAAAATACATTGATCCCTACACACACAGAGTTCCACAGTTGCCATGTTGTCTGGGAATACAACTCCTACCTAACTAGTATATCACACTACAGCATTACACAGTTATAGCATGTGCTTACTGGGCTACTTCTTCCCCCAAACATGTATTTCAAAGTAAATGACATCAGCAGCCCTGCCAAATTAGGGTAGTGGAAGTTGTGGTGACAGTGAATGGCCTCAAAAGCATTGATCCCTACACAGACAAACAAACATTTATACTTACCATGTCTAGGAATAGAACTGCTAACTAACTAGGTATATCACACTACAGCATTATGCAGTTATAGCACATGCCACAGAGATTACAGGTATACTTTTTTCTCCAAAGGTGTATTTCAAAGTGGATGACATCAGCAGCCCTGCCAAAGTAGGACATTTGATATTGTAGTGAGTGTGACTGGCCTAAAAAGCATTGATCCCTACACAAACAAAACACACACACACAGTTGCCACATCTGGGATTAGAAGTCCTACCTAACTAGTGCATCATACTACAGCATTACCCAGTTATAGGACATGCCACAGAGATTACTGGGCTGCTACTTCCCCAAAGGTGTATTTCAAGGTGAAGACATCAGCAGGCTTGCCATAGTAGGGCAATGGGCACTGCAGTGTGTGTGCATGGGCCATAACCCATTCATCTAGAGGCAGACACACAACATTTAGGCACACACAGGTTTATATTCCACAGGTACATGCATACAACTGCTAGATGACTACTGACTTGTACAGTCATGTTACACAGTTAGCACAAGCACCACAGACACTGTAGTGCTGAGGGATACCAGAGGCAAATGTATATGGTGATTGACATTTGCACATCATGTGGTTTTAATCAATTGGATGTGTGCTGGGTGGGGCAGGCCTCATGATGCGTGGCTCTTTGTCACTGGCACTCTCTTCCACACATCTATGTATGTGCATTTTTGGCCTATTATCATGTGTTTTCCTTGAATATATGTGTGTATTCCTATCCAATGTGTGTGCAAAGCATGACTAGTGTGTACTAAGGAGTGTATGCACTAACATCTGTGACTATCAGATGTGTATGGTCCACTGCTGTTGCCAGACATGGCCTTCATTTCTGTATGTGTGCTGGCGCATGCCTAGTATGACCTTCTGTACTAAATGTGTGAATCCATTCCAGGTAGATTGTACTCCAGTGCAGACTTTTATGTTCTACACCTACAGCTAGCAACCTGTTTCTGTGGGATATCTGTAGATCGGTTGACAATATGGGGTCAAAATTGGCCAAGGATAGTGGGTTACTGTAGGTTATTGTGTCTGTGCTGCGTCTACTACATGGTCTTGGTGTTAGCAGAGATATTCAGGAATGTGTATTGTTTTACACTGTGATGTTTTCTGTCATCAAGTACTGTCAAGTATACATATTTGTTTGCAGTGATGTCCTTGGAAACACAGGGTGAATGCAGCTGTGTCCAGTATCGTGGTCAGCAGCGTACATATTCTTGCACAATCGTGCCATTCTGGAGGGGAAGCTGCAGACACTTGCTGCTGGGTCTGTGTAAATGCTTCAGCACCTTGGTACAGTGGTGGCTGAGGATCCAATGCTTGTTACATCCATCGATGTGACAGTATGGCCATATCCTGCTGTGGCCATACCTCACATCTGCACAGATTCACACAGGTTACCCAGAGGCAGGGGTCATAATTCTGGACATTACCCATTCACATTGTGGTTTACGACCAGGTTTGTAGCCACACATTCTTGTGTTTGCATCCAGGGATAGTATGTGCACATGGCTGAGTTTCGGACTTCACACACTCCATGCCGCCTATGCTCCTACCCCCACCCCCCACTATTATTCTATCCTCTTTCAAGCATTATGCAAACATTATCTGATATGTTCCCTATAGTTATCACCTCATCCCAGCAGTAATTTGGAGTTGGTCCACAGTTCATGCAGTAGGACATGGTGGATGTGTTACTGACATCTGTCCACACAGCCTTGCATTTGGGTTCTGTGGACTGTGTTATGTTGTTATTTGGGAGTCCATGACATAACATACATTGGCAGTACAGGTGAGACACAGACCTTTGACAGAGTACTGTAGGCCATTTGGTAGTGATGCAGGCCAGCTGTAGCAGGCCATTGCATTCTGTTACTCCTACAGTCCCAGACTACAATATACTATATTCCCCTGGGATGACAGGGTAGTTGTGCAAGGTGTTCATGCCAATACGTTCTGTCATTATTGATCCAGTGGTGTGGTTTCCGGCAGGGTGCTGCTTACAGCTAGGGACGCACCTGCATGGGACACCTGTTCTGCATGCTGCATTCTTTCCCTATTGCCATACAGATGTGGGGTCATATTGTACTCATTCCCAACAGCAGGGATAAGACCGGTGAGGTACCTGAGGGTGGTGGTGGGGTGAGCTGGGTGCATGTGTGCTATGGACACAACTTGCATCTGACTCACAGATATGCATGGAGCTTTCCACTTATGCTGGCTTGTGCAGGGACATCAGCTATTTCTCAATACTTCATACCTATAACCTTTGTGGTTTGCCAGTGTTTGGCCAGATGACATCTGTATTCCCTACTACAATCCCAAATAATGTGCTGCTAACCTGTATGTACAATTCCAAGGGTGTGTCCATTTGACAGTTACATATTATACACTGTCTGTCTGGGGTATTTCCCCCTCTGTACTGCTTGTATGTCTGGGCCCACATTCATGCCATGTCCATCTTTCAGATGGTGACACATATTACTTCCAAACATTTTACTATGGCTTACTGCTGGAATGTGTTTTGCTGGGAAGCATTGGTTTTGGCACTGCAGTTGTGAAAACTTGACCCTGTCATCGGCAGTACTGGCCAATGGCCACCAGGACAAACCTCACCATGCATACATACTGACCAGTCTCACACAATATATGACACACACCAACCTAAAACACACAGCCCTCCATATTGTATACATGCTACAATCTGTCCTGCTACCTTGGCCAGCTCAGGTAATCTGTGCTCCACAGTTATTATACCTACACATACATGTTACTACATTTATACATAGGATCGGGGGGGCACACCTGACTGTTACTACATTTCTACATAGGATTGGGGGGGCATACCTGACTGTTACTACATTTCTACATAGGATGGGGGCACACCTGACTGTTATTACATTTTTACATAGGGTTGGGGGACACACCTGACTGTTACTACATTTCTACATAGGATTGGGGGGCACACCTGACTGTTACTACATTTCTACATAGGATTGGGGGGTCACATCTGACACTTGTACACATCTGCTATGACTGTACTGGTATTTCAGGTACTCCATTTCATTCTGTATTCTGACCTCTCATGCTGACTAGAGGCATATCATTGCACTACAGGTCTTAGGTTTGATTGACCTACATTTCAGTTTCTGACTTCTTACCCTTCAGAACTAACATCCCACTGCCTGACCCGTTGTAGTCTGTCTGTGTAGGTCTGGGGGGGGGGAGTTCTCCATAGCCATCAATCAGTGGCCTTAGCACAGCCTTTGTTTTTGTTTGTCTACACCTGTCCTGCTGGCTGAGAATGTTGTTGGGTATGTGAGCCTCCCTGACTGGCATGTGTGTGTCATATGGACACATGTGGTACACCACATTTCCTGCAGTGAGTTTTGTCACCTTGTCTAGTACTGGCTACTACAGTGACACCAGTATTTGTTACAGACCTCATGCTGCCACTATAGGTGTCTACTATCTGCTGGCATCCCATTCAGCCACCTGATTATTTTGCATGCTCACATCCATACCATTGATACAAGTAACAACACATACTACTCCATTCGTTAATTGATAGGAAGAGTGACTTACCTTGTGGCTGTGCCAGTATTGAGGATGGTGCTGGAAGGCTGACTATGTCGGATGCACATAGTACACACCCTATACATGTTTAAGTACAGGTAGTGTCATGTTTGGCATCCCTTTTACTGTATGTGCGAGTCAGAGAAGAGTCATTCCCTGGGTTCCTGCCATGTCAGTGTATGTGCTATGCATTGCCTCTTTGCCATGGCCTGGGCATATGGGCATGCCTCCTTCTGCCTACTAGGGCAGGCTCAGGTTGTTCCTCCTCTGAGTCACTCTGTGCCCGTGTAGGCCTTAGCAATGGTGGGGGGCTGTGTGGCCCTGCCCCATGCTGTTCTTGCTGCAGCTGGTTCTGCAGGATCATATTGTGTAGCATGGCACATACAATGACAATTTGGGTACATGTAGCTAGTGAGTACTGCAAGGCTCCACCAGATGTGTTCATGCACCAGAACTGTAATTTGAGCATCCCAAACACACGGTCTATTATGATTCTGGTCTGTGCATGTGCCTCATTATGGAGTTCTTGTTCGGATGTGTGTGCATTTCTGATGGATGTCATCAGCCACGGCTCCAGTGCATAACCAAGATCCTCCACTAGGTGACCGTAAGGGATGTTCCCATTGGCAAATCTCTGTTCCAGCTGCATCAGATGCCAGATGTGGGAGTCATTATAGCTTCCATGGCAGCCAGCACACACATTTATTATAATGCCCTGGGCATCACACATGACCTGGCAGTTGATGAAGGGGAAACCCCTTGCAGTTGATATAGACCCTACCCTGCTCACCAGATGGTACTTTGATGCATATGTGCATGCAGTCTATAGCACCCACTACCTCAGGGTATTCTGCTATTTGGTGGAAGAGATACATATTGCTGGCCAATGTCTCACAGGTGTTGTGGAAATATACGTGCTCAATGGCATGTGCTGACATGGCATCCAGGAACTAGTGGAGTAGCCTGGATGCTGATGCCTGTGAAACCCCCATGATATCCCCACTTGGCTTTTGCAAGGTACCTGTAGCTAGTATTCTTAGGCCTACACATACCTTGGTATCCACAGGGATGGGTTCCCCTTTGTTGGATCTGTGTGTGAGGTGTGGCTGGCACAGCTCAACAATTTGCTGTAGGAGGTCCCTGTCTACCCTATAGCGCTTCACTATCTCCAGCTCATTCAGCCCCTGGTAGGTTACCCAGGGTCTGTACACTCTTTTCCTTCTCCTCACTGTGGGCTGGTCATCAGCATTCTCATCCTCACCGCCCACAGCCTCTTCCACATGTTGATTTATGATAGCTGCTGCAGCCCCTATCATTTTGTTGCTTTTGTCTGGTAAAATTTCCCCGCTTGTGTACACTGGTGGTGTACAGTTTGTGGGAAAAAACAGAGGGAAAGGTGTTTGCATTGTTTATAGTGGTGTGCTGGGCTGGGCTGCTGCCTGTGTAATTGGCTGATTCTGATACATTTCACCTGCCACCCATGCTAATTCTCTTTGACTATCTTCCTACTGCAGTTTTCCCTTCCCAATGCCTTCCTGTTTAAGCCCCAAGGCACACCATGCAAACACAGTGCTCAGATGTACATGGAGCTGCTATTTCCTGGTTTACTTTTTTTTCCTTTAAACCACGGTCCATGGTGCACACACCCGCTTAGGCAATGTAAAGAGTGCTAGGCAGCCTCAGACACACACCCTTGCTTAGCTCTGCTAAGCTAAGGGCAAACCTGAGCCACAGGGCTCCAATAAGCCTACAGTATGCCTGACACTCAATGATGTCAGCTAGCTCTTAGGCTTGAACCATGGTCTTCTTGCACCGACACGGTTGGGTGCAGGCTAGCCATGAGGGCGGATTTAGGATTCAGTATCATTCCCCTCATTTGCATAAGATTGTCTGCTAATGACTAATTACAAGTCCCACACTGAGCCTTCCCCTTAGCGACCACCATTCACTGGCCATGTTGTCTTCTGCCTGCCATTGAGTATAATGGCAAAATTGTGATTTTGGATTAAATGCTTATTTCAAGTTTTTTTTTTCATTTTCGTCCCAATCCCGTTTGCGCACCACTGCCCTACACTTAAATAGCCGAAATCAGCTAAAAAAATAAAAGTTTTTTTTTTTTTTTGCAACTGTTTTCCATGCCAATGGCCATATATTTGGCCATTGACATGGTTTCCACATTATATACACCCGTTATTTGGAGCAGGCATGGCTCTGTTTTGCAGTTTACAGAAATGTACTCAGTTACTAACTGAGTACATTTCTGCAGACTACACTAGTCCTGCACGGCCATTTGCCAGCTTTCTGGATCACAAATTCACCTCATTTGAATGGTATTCACCTGGAGGAGGAACAACCTGAGCCTGCGCCAGTAGGCAGAAGGAGGTGTGCCCAGTATGCCCAGGTCATGGAAGAAAAAATATACTCACCAGTTACAGGCTGCTGCCTTGGAGGTATACCAGAGGGACGTACATAAGTGTGTGAGAGATGTCATGTCAGTAGCCACAGCTGTGGCATTGGTACAGGGTGGGTGCAGCATTACAGTACATCAACAGTACAGGCCCACAATACTACATCTTATGCATATCTGTTTATTACTACTACGCAGCAACAGACTATATATATGTCATCTCACATATGCATGCTCTACCAGTATAGATGCAGATGGATATGCAACAGTGGTCTACTGATGTGTCCTGTGGCCTTAGCTGCATGCTCCTCTGCCGGTGTGTGGGTAGCACCCACCTCCACTATACTCTCTGCCAGTTGCATGTGTGGGTGAGCAGGTGCCCCAAGGCTTTCAAGGAGCTCCTCAACATGTGTGAGGGGGGGATTAATGGCATGACCCCCCCATTGCAAGGTGATCCCCACTGACTGCAGTAGCATGCTGACGGGCATTGCGAAGTAGGTCAGTGCAATGATGCCGGACCTGCTCATAATTGCGGTTATGCAGGCTGACATCATTTACCCTGTGGACAAGATTGTTCCACAGGGCGGTCAGCTCCTGCTGTTCATGGGCTGTTCTGCTGAACAACATTTGGTAATGCTGCATCAGGTGTGTGATGATGACCACATTTTCATCTGCTGTATAAACAGGGAGTCTCTCACGGGACATCTTGCCTGAAAGACATAAAGATGGAAACAGGTCTGAGCAACTCATACAGCAAGGTTACCATAGTTCTTAATACACATTTCTGCCCCCCCCCCCCACAATATCTGCAACAACAATCTGATCACACAACTCAATAGGTATGCCTACAGAATACCTACCATTTTGACATATATCATATTGTACCACACTTTGTGCTATGTGTTTGCAGCCATGTTCCCTGTGGGGACACTATCATTGCTGGCCTGTTACGGACAATGTCACCTGCATGTCATTGTAAGGGCCACTATGGTTTCATATATGCATGTGGTCTGTTTGCTATGTGATTGCTGCACATCTGTTGTTTTGTGTTATTGGCGATATCTATGCATGCTTTTGGAAATGATCCGGGAATGTGTGGACTATTACTATCCACATATGTTTCATATCAGTGACACAATAGCATGTTTAGGGAACAGTTGCCAGCAGAACCACCTCTTCCACCTCATCTGGACATGTTACCAAGCCAAATCACATGTGGGACCAACCCTGGGGCCTTCTCATCTACTGGTTATGCACTATCTTCAGGTGGAACCACCTCAGGGGATGGTGTTCCCCCCGCGGGAGCACACACAGACATGATCCTGTTACCCGAGGTCAGGTCCAGGGTTTGGTGCATAGGGAGCTCCACAATGACTTGGGGGATGTGCTACAGCACCTTGAGGCCCTCAGTACAAACTTATAGGGTCCACATGCTCCTCCTGCTCAGCCTCCAGCCCAGGCACCTTCAGGGCCGTGAAGCTGATGTTGTGACTGGCAATTGGTGGTGGCCTTGTTCCCACTGTTTCTATATGGGGGCTCATGGGGCTTCCACATCACAGACAACACTCCCCATCCAGGGTGTTTACCCACCACATGTCATATACAGCACCTAAAGGCTGTCTTCTCTATCTCCCAACCCAACCCACCCCCACAAATATACCTGCAATCCTTCCTTAAATTCCCAATCCCACCTTCACAAACAAGGGCAATGTGGTCCCAACAAGGGGTTCACACGTGTCAAAACCGTCCATGTTGCACACACTTACAGCTGTGCATATATATATATATATATATATATATATATATATATATATATATATATATGTGTGTGTGTGTGTGTGTGTGTGTGTGTGTGTGTGTAGATATAGGTTCATAGGTAGGTACTAGGCTACTGGCCCAAAGGGCCTAAGTAAGCCTAGCCAACAAGGTTCCCTGGCTTACGCCACCTAAAAAAAGTTAATTTCCTGTGCCCTTGTCAAGCAGAGCCACAGATGTGATCCCTGGGGTGTATTTCCTATTTCACATCCACTCATCAAGATTTTTCTTGAAGAGTGCTAATGAGGAACTTTGCTTGATATAGATGGGTAGCTTGTTCCAGAGTATAGGAAGTCTCTGGGACATGAATCTATCCATCCAGCATGTCCTGTTTATTGTGGTGACAAGATTTAGGTCCCTAAAGTGTGTAGCTCAGAGGGATTGGGATTTCTTTAGGTGTAGCATGTCCAACAGTGCTGGGTTTAACATAGCTTTATATGCTAGGCAGAGATCTCTTCGGAGAAGGCAATATGCTACAGAGTAATTTTGAGAAGGTCAGTGTAGGGCATCTGTTTGAGGCCAGTAATCCTCTTTCTGAGGTACTTCTGTGGCCTTTCCCGCTGCTACAGATGTCTTGTGAGGTACATTCCAAAAGGGGCATTGTACTCTATAATGGGTCTGATGAGTGCCGAGTAGAGGGGAACAATGACCTCTTTTTTTCCTGGATGAGAACCCTTTTGTGATGAGGTGTGCCACATAGAAGGATTTCCTCACTACTGTGGTGATGTGATTATCAAAGGAGAGACTACTGTCCACGTGGGTCCCAAGGTCTCTTATCACACATTCAGCATTAAGTATACTGCCGTTTATGTGGCAGTTCATGGGTACAGAGTTTTTACCAAAGGGGATGACAATGCACTTTTTGGCATTGAGCTTGAGGCCATGTCTCTGACACCAGGCATCTGTCTCAGTGAGGCCCTTCTGTAGGATGTCGACATCATTTGTGGACTGGACTATGGCTCCTAGTTTACAGTCATCTGCGAACTTCATTAGCCAGAGGCCTTCTGTGTTAGCCTGTATTCAGAGAATTAGATACCAAACAAGAGAGGTCCCAGGACTGAACCCTGTGGTATTCCACTTCTCACTGGTTTGAAGTGAGATTTGGAGTCTGCAACTTTAACAGTGTGGGTTCCGTCAGTGAGCCAGTTGGCAACCCATCTTGTGACATAGGGATTTATACCTAGTTTAGTGAGTTTAACTATAATTCCAGAATGTGAGGTGGTGTCAAAAGCCTTGGAGAGGTCAAGATAGGCTGTGTGAACCACCTTACCCTCGTCTACTGCTTTGGTGACTGCCTCAAAGAAGGCATGATCTGCCTTTCACAAACCCGAACTGGGTGGGGTCGAGAGATTGGAGGTTACCAATGTCTTTGTTTATGAGTTCTATGATGATATTATGAGCCAGTCCCCTGCCATATCCTCAGCCCAACACGGTGATTTGTATGCTGGCTAGGTCCGTGACACCTAAAGCAATCAGGCTTGTATAACCCCAGCTAACTCCTGAAGACCTGCCCTATCCAGAATACTGCTCAAGTTGAGGAATCCCTCTACAGCAAAAGTAATTGAATGTCCCTGACACCTAAGACAATCAGGCTTGTATAACCCCAGCCAACTCCTGAAGACCTGCCCTATGCAGAAAATTGCTCAAGTCAAGGAATCCCTCTACAGCAACTGCAAGTGAACGTCCCTGACACCTAAAGCTATCAGGCTTGTATAAACCCAGCCAACTCCTGAAGACCTGCCCTATCCAGAATACTGCTCAAGTCGAGGAATCCCTCTACAGCAACAGTAATTGAACGTCCCTGACACCTAAAGCAATCAGGCTTGTATAACCCCAGCCAACTCCTGAAGACCTGCCCTATCCAGAATATTGCTCAAGTCATGGAATCCCTCTACAGAAACAGTAATTGAACGTCCCTGACACCTAAAGCAATCAGGTTTGTATAACCCCAGCTAACTCCTGAAGACCTGCCCTATTCAGAATACTGCTCAAGTCGAGGAAAGCCACTACAGCAACAGTAATTGAACGTCCCTGACACCTAAAGCAATCAGGCTTGTATAACCCCAGCCAACTCCTGAAAACCTGCTCTATCCAGAATATTGCTCAAGTCAAGGAATCCCTCTACAGCAACAGTAATTGAATGTCCCTGACACCTAAAGCAATCAGGCTTGTATAACCCCAGCCAAGTCCTGAAGACCTGCCCTATCCAGAAAACTGATCAAGTCAAGGAATCCATCTACAGCAACAGTAATTGAATGTCCCTAACACCTAAAGCAATCAGGCTTGTATAACCCCAGCCAACTCCTGAAGACCTGCCCTATCTAGAATACTGCTCAAATCAAGGAATCCCTCTACAGCAACAGTAATTGAATGCCCCTGACACCTAAAGCAATCAGGCTTGTATCACCCCAGCCAACTCCTGAAGATCTGCCCTAGCCCGAATACTGCTCAAGTCGAGGAATCCCTCTACAGCAACAGTAATTGAACGTCCCTGACACCTTAAGCAATCAGGCTTGTATAACCCCAGCCAACTCCGGAAGACCTGCCCTATCCAGAATACTGCTCAAGTCGAGGAAACCCTCTAGAGCAACAGTAATTGAACATCCCTGACACCTAAAGCAATCAGGCTTGTATAACCCCAGCCAAGTCCTGAAGACCTGCCCTATCCAGAATACTGATCAAGTCAAGGAATCCATCTACAGCAACAGTAATTGAATGTCCCTAACACGTAAAGCAATCAGGCTTGTATAACCCCAGCCAACTCCTGAAGAACTGCCCTATCCAGAATACTGCTCAAATTGAGGAATCCCTCTACAGCAACAGTAATTGAATGTCTCTGACACCTAAAGCAATCAGGCTTGTATAACCCCAGCCAACTCCTGAAGACCTGCCCTATCCAGAATACTGCTCAAGTCAAAGAATCCCTCTACAGCAACAGTAATTGAACATCCCTGACACCTAAAGCAATCAGGCTTGTATAAACCCAGCCAACTCCTGAAGACCTGCCCTATCCAGAATACTGCTCAAGTTGAGGAATCCCTCTACAGCAACAGCAATTGAACGTATGTTCAGTGTTAATAAGACACACTCCTGACTGTATTGCCCTACTTGTGTGTCCCATTGAGTTCTGCTCCTGGTCAGCTACATATCATTCCTGTGTACTCCCTCCCCACAGGTAAATGATAATTGACCTTTAGACTAGACACCTATCTCCCCATCCCTCTGACCTCTAACTAGCCTAGCTCTCTTCCTTACCCACCTATCTTCCACTATATCTCTCCTCTCACTTGCCTAGCTCTCTTCCTTACCCTCCTGTGTTCCACTGTATCTCTCCTCCTACCTCCTACCTCCATCTCCTTCTCCAACCTGTCCTCGCACTTACCTTCTCTCTCACCTAGACTATCTCCTACCTCCATCTCTTTCTCCAACCTATCTTCTCACTTACCTCCACTCTCACCTAGACTATAGCTTCACCACTTCAGTCCTGTTGCCCCTGCTGTGCCTGAGTTCCCCCACCTTCCTCCATAGTCTAACTCCAGATATCCTATGCTCTTTCCCTACTCATAGATTTAGGAACAGTGTCTCTCTCTGAGTAAAATAAATAGTACAAAGTAAGGAGTAAAGTAGCTTTTCCATTAGAGTAAATTGTTACCAGCAAACTCTGTTAGTGCTCTATTAGCTGATTGTTTTCCAGAACTGCTGATGCTCCTCTAGGACAGTGCTATCCCGCTTCGCACACTTCACTCCTCTACCCTACCCCATTCCCACCCCATTGCAATTAAAGTTATAGCAGCTAACCACTCCCTCCCCAGCACCACACCCAATCAATTAGACATATCATTACTCTCCCACTCAAATTTAAAACACCACACCATTGACACCAGCTATCTTAATTGCTTATCTAACAACTAGTTAACAGCCCCTTCTTACACTCACCACTACCTTCCCACTACTAAAGGTAACACAAAGCTAGACATATCAAATCAATAAAATGACTTTCCTAGACATAAAGGTAGCTTTCTTCACACTAACTATGTTTATTCTTCTCCTACTATCCAGCCTTACATCCTACCACACCCACCTTCAGCACACCTATCTAACTCACTGCCAAACAGAAACCATAGCTATGACACCACAACTGAAACAGTTCCCCATATGTCCATCCGACCTTACCCAAACCCACCAATTCTCCTACAAAAATAATAAACCAACAAACAAAATCAACCCCCACTTATCCCAGAAAAAAAATAAAACAATGCAAAAACTTCTCAAACTTTACTTATATCTAACTCAGAAACTCACTTGTTGTGGAGATATGCACCCCAACCTAGGACCAAATTCTTCACTCCATACAGACCTTAACCAAACAAACCCTATATATAGCAGGACAACCTCTTCCCTTTTTCTCTTAAACATTAACGTAAGAAGCATACTGAATAAAGTTCAAGACCTCCATGTCCTAATGGCTCTATATAAACCAGATTTAGCCATACTAACAGAAACCTGGCTTAGACTAGAACATGATGATAATGAAATTACACCCCCTGGCTATAATATTATATGTAAAGATAGACAAAGAAAGAAAGGAGGAGATGTAGCCATTCTGTATTAAAATAATCTCACACTGGAACAGCTTAACTACAGCTCTCAAGACATTAATGATATAGAACTCATTCTTGCCAAATTAAAACTAAATGCTAGTAAACACATAGCAATAGCAGGTACCTACATCCCACCAGGTAACAACATTGACACTATGGAGAACCTGCTGCACTGGTTGTCTACTACCCATCCACATGAGACCATACTCTTAGGAGATTTTAACATTGACTGGTCTGACTGTGCCAACTACAACCCCTCTAGCCATATTAATCTTCATGGGTTTACCCAAATCATAGACACCCCCACAAGAGTTGATAAAAAAAAAAAACAAACGACAATCCATCCTAGGTTGGATACTTCTATCTGATCACACCCTAGCGCACCAATCAGGCTGCCTTCCCAACAACTTAAGCGATCACTAGCCAACCTATTCTTATTAGGAATAAATCCCAACAATGTCACCAACCCATCCTTAGAATAGTTCACAACAAAATGAACTTCAAAGCCAAGGACTTAAACAATGAACTAAAACACTGTGACTGGTCTCCCCTTAAACACCTACCCCTAGACGAAGCAGTGGATTACTTTAACTCAACCTTTCTTAAAATCCTAAACTATCATGCACCATCCCGAACCATCAGTCAAGACTAACTATGCCTCTTGGCTGACAAAAGAAACTAAAACCATAATGAAGGTCAGAGATAAAGCCTGGACCCAATATCATAAACTGAACACCACTACCACAAAACCAAACTACCTAGCTCTCCAGAACAAGGCCAAAACACTTATAAAACTTGATAAAACCAATTATTACAAAACCTTACAGGAAAAACATGCCCACTGCTCTCAAAAATTCTGGGCCTTGATAAATAAATTACTTCACCCAGGCAAAACCAGCACTCCTACACTCATAGTACCAACCAGTAATGAGGACATCCCCACTCAATTTAACAGATTCTTTATAGAAACAGTCCTAACCCTATCTAATACCATAAATAGTACCACCAACCCCACACCTTCTCCTACCCCTTTTATCCCTATTACACAACAACCCCCCTCTAACTTTTCCTTCTCTCCAGCACCCACAAAACATATTACTAAACTCCTCAAGAAACTAAAGTCCACCACACTGGCAGCTGACAAACTTCCTGTTGACTTCCTTCAACTCTAGGCAGAAACCATATCTTACCCCATATCTATCTTCATAAATAGATCCATATCTGAATGCAAAATACCCAACCTGTGGAAAATATCCCATAATATCCCACTCCACAAAGGTGGCAACTCCCTTGAGCTCACCAACTGCCGCACAATCGCAATCTTATCACCATTATCAAAAATACTAGAAAGAGTAGTACATACACAACTAATGCAATACCTCCTACAAAATAACGTTATATCATCATCCCAACATGGGTTTTGACCCTCTTATAGTATCACAACAGACCTACTCTCATACACCAACATAGTCAACACCCATAGAAACAACAGGCAGTTTGTATTCTCTGTGTTCTTAGACTTGTCAAAGGCATTCGATATGGTCAACCACAGCATGCTGCTCAAAACTCTATCTACCCTTAACTTAACCTCCCCCACTATATCTTGGTTCAACAGCTACTTATCAGGTCGACAACAAGCAGTTCTGTGGCAGGACCTCCCTTCTACCAGTATCCATATGCTTCCCTCAAGGTTCCATTCTTGGTCCTTTACTATTCTACGTATTTACAAATCATATAGCTGCATCCTCCCCCTCTGCCTCTATAGTGCAATATGCTGATGACACTACTATCATATGTTGCAACCCAACCTTAAACAAACTACAAACAATAACAAAACACAACTTTACACTTGCTGAAGCATGGTTTTCTAGCATTAAACTTATACTCAATCCCAAAAAAACAAACATAATTCTCTTCTCTCCTGGTAGATCTTCTGCACTAAACAATGATTTCAGCATAAACTCCAAAGATAATATCGTGATCACCCCAACATCACACACTAAACTCCTAGGAGTAGTAATCAATACCAATCTTAGATTTGATATACACATAGCCCAAACAATCAAAAAAGTACACAAAAAGCTTGGTCTCTTGTATAGAAACAGAAAAGTCATGACCAGCTATACCATAGCCACTATTGCTGGAACTCACCTACTATCCACCCTACTGTATGCCTCCCCAATTCTGACTAATCTTTGCCACAGTGAGCTAAACAAAATGGCAGCTTGCTATAACAAGATTGCCAGGTTTGCTACAGGTGCCTCTAACAGGGACCATCACTGTCATTCCTTCAAACAGCTCAAATGGCTTGAGTTGCCCCATCTACTTCTTACTACACAGCTCTCCACAGCCCACAAACTGTTCTACCTCCCTGACAAAATCCCCATACTATGAAATCTAATACAACCCTACACCACCACCCGAGTCTTAAGATCAATAGACCAAAATCTCATAAAAGTCATCAAACATAAGAATGAAGCTGTTAAAAGTCTCTTTGCCTGTACAATATCAACAACCTGGAATTCACTTCCTAATCACATGACTTCTACAAGTTCTGCTCCACAATTTAAGAAAGTACTCAAAACCCATTATTTTAGCAACTGGCTGTGCCCATGTGATTCTGCAGGCTAATCCACTACATTGCAGTGATGCAGGGATTCTACCAAGGATGACCCAGTACTGCCTAATGTCTAGAATTCTTATTCTTTCCTAAAAATGCTTACTCCAATGGTATTGTCTTATATGTCTGTAATTAAATACTAAATACGTTCCTACATGCTACTTGTTTTGCCTTATGAACACAGCTATGTACTTTACATAAGTCTGTGAAGCAATTTTAAATATTATGTTTATATTGTGTGCATTATGAAAACAGTGCTGTATCTTGTAAATTTATCTGTTTAGCAATTGTTTAAGTAGAGCTTTTCTCCCCGGGCCTCCGCTGAAAATGGACCTGTGTCCAGTCAGACTTTCCCGGTCATCAAATGTAAAATAAAATATATATATATATATATATATATATATATACATGCATACATATATATATATATATATATATATATATATATATATATATATACACATATAAATACATATATATGTCTGTATATCTGTAGCTATACATGTATATATATATATATATATATATATATATATATATACACACACACACACACACACACACACACACACATATATATATATATATATATATATACATATATTATATATATATATATATATGGTTTACTATCAAATGGTCGATTGCCACTCCATCGAACGTCGGATGGTCGACACCGGAAGGCCGAACCGTTTTATCAAAAACGATCTCGAAATGGGTTCCACCATGGGTCAAGGTAGGGGAGAAGTTCGTAGGTACGACAAATACGTACTCCTACCTCAACCCATGGTAATACCGTTCCTAGATTGATATTTTGACTTCGACATTCGCTATATCCGACCTTCCGATGTCGACCATCCAACGTTCGATGGAGTGGCAATCGACCATTTGATAGTAAACCTATATATATATATATATATATATATATATATATATATATATACTTATATTTATATGGGGTGCATTCAGACATCAGGTCCACACTCTCTAACTCTCCTTCCTGCATAGCTGCACTGTTCTGCCTTGCTACAACACAGACAGGTGCCACATGTGGACACAGCCTAACATTAGAGGGTATATATAGGGAAAGATTGCAGGTAAGCCTATTACACACTTATGGCATTTCTGCATGCTACATTACATGTTAACATGACTGTCCTGCAAGTGGTGGGCTCTGAAACCCACATGTCCATCATAATGGCATTATGCCCACCACCAGCTATTTGCCTCACTAATATACATGTTTTGCATTACACAACACACATTATGATGGCTTACATCTTGTCAGTCAATGATTATCTGCACAGTTGACGGGTATGGCCCACTACCCACAGGGACAGACACTATTGTCCATAGCAGTTGTTCAGATGGACATCATTACAACAACACCTGAGGGCACATATACATTATTCCACATCATCTGTGCCATTATTATGGACCAAGTAGTACATTCAGTTACATGCATATATACTTTACATACCAGTTGTAGGAATGATGTCTGTTTTGGATAGTTTACTGGACGGATGCTATTTTTTCTTTTTGTTG